>NC_051115.1:300000-516099 GCF_014839805.1 Manduca sexta | reverse complement strand
TATAAAAATGAATCCCTATTTCACTTGGTCACGCCATCACGCGTGAACGGCTGGACCGATTTCACAATATTTTTGTTGTGTTCGGTATTGTCAGGAGAAGGATCTTATGAAAGAAAAAATTCAAAAAATTGCGTGGAAAATTAGAAAATTTAAGAAAATATTATTCTTTTATAACTATCAATTGTTTGAAATAACTGTCAGCCATTGACAGAATGCGCGCCGCAAATTCATAGTTAAGACGGGACAACGTCTGTCGGGTCAGCTAGTATTTTATAAAAGTTATAAAAAAATAAATCAAATACCTAATTATGCCGACCTGCTTAACAGTGCGTAACAAGCACGTAACGAAACGCATCATGTTTAGGACTATAGAAATTTGGCTTACAGAATACCGTTCCACGCACATTTCTCGAAGATAACATGACACGGCCGCGTTACGCGTTTACACTGTCATACAGAATAAGGGGCCTGAACGTTTTGGTTCGAGCCGTAGTAGTAAGGCATATAATAATTTGACTATCAATTATTACATACGTCACTAACTAATGATGTATACGACTGCCATAGTTATACTCCCTTATTCATAGACGTTATTTATCTAAGGACGGAGCATTCTGTGATAACAAGTCTGTTTCTCAGCTTTGTTTATCTGACAGCCAACTATATTCAAATTGTATCTCAATATTAGCCAATCACAACGGCCCGACACACTGCGAAGGCTGCCATGCCGTCAGCACTGAGAAACAGACTTGTTATCACAGCAATGCTCCGTCCTTAGATAAATAACTTTATGAACAGGGATAGTGTTTTGTCTCGCTTCCTCTTACGGTAAGCATCACTCAACAAAACATTCAATACAGATTTATAATTATCAGTAAGGCGGTATACGTAATTAATTTGTTTTTAAGACATTTTTATATTAAAAAATTACTTACAAGCTTCCACTAATGGTGACACACAAATATATCCAATACCACAATGGGACGCTTTTGACCCCCGCAGTTTTTCTAGATCCGTGCCTGTCTTCTTTACCTTCATACATGTTTGTTCACTCGTAATATTACTAATACACTTTGAAACACCAGCTCGGGTCACTTTATTTCTTTTTTTATTTTCAGGTCCAATACTCCGTCTGAAACGGAAGAATTATAATGTAGTATAAATGCTGGTGGTAGGATATATTTTATATCCGCCTGGATATCGACCGTACACAAGGTGTTAAAACCCGCCATAGTGGACCAGTGTATCGCGTACCGGGATCAGCCTGTGTATAGCCTACAGGCCGGCATAATTGTGTCGACTGCCGAGGGGTAATCATCTCTCGTCAGTCGACGTTCTATTGGACCCTACTCCACTTACCATCAGGTACAGTGGGAACACTTTGCTCATATAAAAAAAATATAGATAAGTTATTTTTTATTCCGGAAAATTACACCGGAACAGCTTGGGCGAGCAACTACTAGTAAACATTGTAGCCAGTGTAACTGCTGGACATATAATATCAGCCCTGTATTATATACTGTCCCACTGTTGGGCACGGGCCTCCTGTGTTTCTACTGTTTATGGTCGTATCGCTTACAAGCGAACTGCAAGCTCGTCTCGTCATTAAACAATAAAAAAATAAAGAACATACCATCACCATTATCATAGACAATCCTTCTCGGCGCGGACTGTTTCCTCCCGTGCCCTCTTCGCCTGCCTTCCTTAACGGACAAGTTCAACACACCCTCCTCCTTCAACCCTCCCAAATAATCCTCTTTAACGGCATCATCTATGAAAATAGTTTTAGCAACAATTTTCTTCTCATCACTTTTGAATATATGGTTAACGCTTTGGGAAACTATTTTGTCTACCCGACATTGAAATATGTCTGTGTTTATTTTATTAATTCCGTTCTTGGCGTGAGATTCTTCCGGTTCTATTTGCGGCACTTCGTCGTTGTCGGATCGCTCTTGGAGCATCTGGAAGCGGAAATATCACGGTTTTTTAGGTGTTTTGTACATTTGATGCTTTTTTAACAGATTAGAACTATAACTGATATAAGTGTTACAAAATACACGTTTTCTCATCTCTGTCTATGAGTGTAGGCAATTGATTAACAGCTCAGTATTGCATTCACAAAATTCATAAAAAACAGCATATTTACTACTAATTGTTAATATCATAAACATTATCACCTTAAAACATAAAAAAAACCGGAAAAATTCCGGTTTTTTTTCGAGACCGGAATTTTTCCGGAAACTTTTTTTTTCAACCCGTACGCCCTACAGTCCTCACCTGTACCAGATACCGTCGCAGCGCCACGCAGCGGCCGCGCGCGGCGTCGCGCTGCACCGTGAGGGCGCGGCGCTCGGCGAGCGCGTCGTGTCGGCACGCTCGCACCGCGCGGAGTTCGCGGCTTAGACGACGGAGATGTTCTACACTACGCCGGCGGCTGTTTTGCGACGCTAGCTGGAGGAAGAAATTATTTTATAACTACCTACGAAGCGAGAGATTTGTGTTGAAAAAAGTCGATCACATGTTTATAGTCTGTGGTGCCATGAACTTTTCTCGAGCAAACGGCGTTTAGCATTCGTTCTAAAATTGTTAATAATTCAATCCTATAAAGTACACAGTATTTTAATTTGCAAATAATACTATAAAATAAACGATAATAAGGAATATTTTAGAAGTTTAAAATATTAAAAAAAACATATATTTTTTTTTATTTTTAGTTATTCGTAAATCTCTATATACCCGCCGTAGCTCGTGCGCCGAAAATGTATGGAACGAATGCTTAAACACGTTTACTCGAAGAAGGGATTTAAATAGTGTTGCCAGGTCCAATTTCTTTAAAATCGGGGCAGAAGGTAATCCTAATCGGGATTGATTGTAGATAGGGACATAAAAAAGCAAGATTTTTTTTATTAGTGTTTAATTTATTGCGTTTTCCAAAAAAAAATCACGGTCATGCTAAATTTACATCTTTGGAATTCTGCTTTAACAACGAAGCACAATTCGCGGAGTAGTCGCATCTCTAAGCAAGAGAACAAAACAAAACTGTACCTTCAGCGCTAGTGAGATGATACGTGCTATTTTAATTGCATTGTCGCACTTAACATAGTGATGTACGCGTTACATTATTTTTTCATAATACTTAATGGTTTTTTTGACTACCTCGGTGGCGTAGTTGTACTGCATGCGCGGTACGGCAGCGCTCTGAGGTCCTGGGTTCGAATCCCGGGTCGGGCAAAGTGATATTTGGGTTTTTCTGCTCAATATTAGGCTGGAGTCTGAAATTTGTGCCCGATATGGCGATAGGCTCGCCCCCTATCACATCCTGGGACGGAACACACTCAGCGAAAAGTGGGTGCCTTGGTTGCACCTCTGCATACCCCTTCGGGGATAAATGCGTGATGTGTGTGATGTGTGTAATGGTTTTTAATAATTTTATTGGCATTTTATGTCTCGATCAAATGGGGACGATCGCAACACTCTGAAAATCGGGACGTCCCGCGCAAATCGGAACACTAGTCAAACCCTCAATTTAGATACTGGCCGAGTACAGACGAATATACCGTCGATTTTCAACATTCAACAGTCGATATTTAATATGGCCCTAAATCGCGTAGCATACAATGCGTGGTGGGCCGGCGCGTAAGCAGTACGCTGTGGTTGCAATACGACACCGGCGCGCCACTCTCACGCTACTACCGTTGCGTGCCAGCTTGCGAAATGTAACTGGATAGATTGATATTGCTGGGATGCAAAAATAAGTTACATTTATTTATTTGATTAGAAAGATTATAATACCATTTACACTAATCGATATATTTGCCTAAAAATATTGATCAGTTGATTGCCTATATGCAAATCCTACTAACATTACAAATGCGAAAGTTTGTGAGGATGGATGTATGGATGTTTGCTTCTCTTCCACGAAAAAACTACTGAACTGATTTGAATGAAACTTTACAGTAATATTGGTTATACATCAGCATAACATATAGGTTACAATTTATAATGATTGTGTGTAATTTGATCATAAAATAACGATACATATCAAGTAAGTCGGAGAAAAAAATATTCGCCGGAAAACTTCTTCACGCGGGCACAATCGCGAGCAAAAGCTAATAGAGATATAATATAATAATAAAAAAAAAACAACACATACTACAAAATAGTGATACTCACAATAAGCCTAAATATAAAATCCAATAATACATATATCCTACAGGATATCTTGAATATCCTTTGGAGGAATAAAACCCGTTTAGCTCCCTTAGCATGTTCCAAACACGCGACTCGTAAGTCGGTATTTAATTTTGACGTTTGTGATTGGTCGAGAAAGCAAAGCGTCAGTCACGTGTAAGCCTCTCAACCAATCACAACAAACTCGGAATCATATGTATCTTTTGCCACATTGTATACACACTTTTATAGAGTGGAAATACACACACGCATTATCCCTGAGGCGTTATTTTTTTGGTGAGCCACCGTGGGGTACTTCGGGGGTACCCTGCGAACGGTGCACAAACGATCCCCCGCCTTAGCAACCACGGTCCCTAGGAAGAATTAAATCAGACCCCGCATTCATGACCGGCGAGGAAACCTGCAGACGGGGTAATGGCATCTCTCTCGGCTTAGCGACTGTAGGGCCTAAGAGGAAAAACGGGAGGGGATGGTGTGAAAGGAAAAGAAGAGGGAGGAGAGGGGACCCTCTTATTTATTTATTTAAAACTTTTTTGTACACCAAAAATGTAAAAAGAATACAAAAAGAAGACAATTTGCATACAGACGGTGGAAAAGAATACATTGGTGGTACAAATCGCGGTCTTATCGCTCGAGGCGATCTCTACCAGACAATCATTGGATGGAGATAATTAAAATAGTCGAAAAGGCAGTTTAGGACGTACGAAAAAAGATAAAAAAAAAATAATGATAATAATAGCAATAATAATAGTAATATGAAAAATTAGATACGATAATATATAGAATATACTACATAAATATACATATGCCTCTATATATACCTCTTAGGATAGGTGGAAGGGAGAAGGAAGGGAAATTTTCGTGAAGCCTTATAGGCCTCAATGTGAATTGGCAACCATGAGGTATACACGCTTAACTGTGTGCTTAGGGCCACGACAAAGCCCCCCCCGGCCTCGAGAGGTTGGGCTAAAGCGGAACTGATGCACCCACTTTCCGCCGTGAGTACTCCGTCTCATGTGAAGAGGGGCGAGACGCGAGGCTTCAGGTGGAGTAAAAAACGTTCCCCAGTTTCAACAGTATCGTCGGTAAGAACGTAAAAAAAAACAGTCGAAATGAGAACCTCCTCCTTTTTTTTGACGTCGGTAAAAAAAATCTCCAAAAAACCGCGCAAGGCCTCTGACGGTTGCCCTACCCTCTAAGGCTGTGAATATGAGACTTAACATCGCCTCATGACGCGCACACAGTGCTGCGCAGTTTGTAATTCAGTTCTGCATGGTGTTGCTACTGTTTATGGTCTCCATCAGGCGAGAGGCATGCTCGTCTCGTCATTCAACTACGATAAAAAACCACAGTGCTGGTAGTGGACATTCATTAATTACGTGACATTTTTAGCGATTTTCCGTCCACCATGAGACCACATGAGAACTGGCTCAATCCTCTCCCACAACACCTACTATCACATAAGATTTTTCAGGTGTGTTTCTAGTGTTAATAACGCATTATATCTCTTAATTTTACTTTGTTTCTTGCTGAAAAATAATCCCGTGATATTTACCGACATCCCCCCCCCCCTCCTTTCCCTAAACGCCTCTCATAAGTAATGGACTCCCCCTATTACTATCAGTGGCAATAGGTGAAGTTTAACGAATGGGAACCCGACTCGACATATAGGTACTAATATGCGAGAATGTGATCTTCAAATCATTCTAATGATAATTATCACTACATAGTATAAAACAAAATCGCTTTCTCTGTCCCTATGTATGCTTAAATCTTTAAAACTACGCAACGGATTTTGATGCGGTTTTTTTTAATAGATAGAGTGGTTCAAGAGGAAGGTTTATATGTATAATAACATCCATTAAATAGTGGAGAAATACTGTGATTTTGTTATGTTATACCCGTGCGAAGCCAGAGCGGGCCGCTATGTTTTTATATACAACGTTCACAGTTTTTCTGTAGTGTATTTAGTATCAGCATTGCACCCGTGCGAAGCCGGGGCGGGTCGCTAGTTCTACATAAAGAGAAGCTGACAAGAATTGAGTTATATGCATCCTTCACAGCTGATTACTATTAAGATAACATTACAAAACATACCCGATTCTTGATCCGCCTCCTCAAACCCTTTAGAAACGCGAGATCATCTTCATTGAGCTTCAGCGAGTGCACCCTGTCTGAATACTTGCAAGTTGGCAGGCCAGCCACCTCCTCTACTGTCATATTGATGCCTCTGGCTGGAAATACAAAGGTTATTTGTGACTGTCTTGGTGATGTACATATACTGCTGAGGTCTTGAGTTTGAATGGGTCAAGCAATTGGATTTACTGGCCATTGTCAGATCGGAATCTGGAATTTGTGTCATGGTGATAGGCTTGCCCCGTGATACATCATGGGACGGAACATAGGAGGCGTAAAGTGGGTGCTCTAGTTGCACCTCTGCCTGCACTTCAAGGATAGAAGGCGAGAATATATTTCCAAGTTTTAATTTAAAGCAGCCCATCGCCATCTGCTGATGGTAATCCTCCAAAAGTTTTAATTATACACAGCATGGCTGCTTGGTAGAATATACATACCAAATCACCCATTGGTCTAATGAAGTCAGGGAAATCATGGCTTGGACTTTGTCATAAAAACACATATGCTACCTCACATGGGATTCGAACCCCTACCCTGTGTTACTATTAAAGACTACACATGGATTCAAAGCCCTAGCTGGTTGCTACTACAGGCTACATATAGGTAGACCATATAAAATATAAACAGAAAGTAATGTGAGATATTATGTAGGCATAGATAATGCTAGATCATGAGTGTAAACTGCCTTTTTTACTTAAATTATACTGTGTACATTTATTTCATATACAGGGTAATTTTGACAATGCATTATTAACAAAACCACATGCTTATATTCTTGAAAACAACACTACTAATAAGTTAAGTACCCAACAAAATAAATATAAATAAAAAGTAAATTTAATGCCACTAATACTCTAAGAGAATTTGTTGCAGCAACATCACACTTCTAGACAGATATACACTCTCATACATGCCATATTAAACTACAAAATTATAAAAAAGTAAGAATTTTTATATAAATTATTAACAGAGGTATGTATGTATTATATGGTTTCATTTAATCCAAAGTCAAAATGACCCTGTATTACTGTTGACTCTGAAAAATGTGTTACAAATTTTCTACATTTACTTTTAACTAAAATTCAAAATTTCACAAAGTTTTGCATTTATATTAGTTAGTTAACAAAACTTTGACATTCTAATAAGTATGGCAACTTGGCTGTACATAATATTTACCATAAGTACTATAGAAAATATATACTTTAACATTAAGATGTCACATAGGCATACTAAACTTTTAGGTAAATATTTACTTTGGAACATTTAATACTTTTCAATAACTAATCATGTTTTCAATTTAAATATATGATGTCAAGAATTAACGATAGATTCAAACTGCAATCTTAAAGTAACATTTCAAATTACGAATATGCATTTATAAACATAGAAAACTTTTTCACAACAATATAGACATTCGATATTTGAAATAAGTTTTTACGCGTCCATTTTCGCACTTTACTGTCGTTTTTCTTACTTTTCACATTAAAAATACTGGTATATTACTAAATAACATTGATATAAAACTTTTGGACACTATTAGTACACAAAAATGCGCAAATGTGCGTCATAGAAGTTACCTGTTGAATTAGCAACTACCTTTCCTAAATACATTTTTAACGTAAACTTTAACACTTACCATCTAAGATTTCCTGGTCCAGTTGGTATGAGGGCGTGAGCTTCACATTATCGCCCATTCTTCATATTTGTATTGTTGTTTTTATAACAATATATTTTCATAAATTCTTACGTATTGAGACATTTTAGGTTAGCCCCTGTCAGTTGCCTAGTGTCATGTGAAATAGAGATGGGGCGATTATATTGGGTAATCAGGTGACTTAATTATTCTGTGAATAGTAAATAATCTGTGTTGTTGGGAGAATTACAGAAAGATTATGCATACAAAGTTTTAAATACTTCTTAAAAATGGTTTATCAAAATACTTATGAGTAGCATTAAAATGGAAGTTATACTATAATTAATTATGAGCCGATTTAGATTGTTATTTCTTTATTAGATTTTAGATGAATTAAATCTAAGAATTAATAAAAATAGTAGACTATAAGTAGTTTTTGGCTGACGTACGTGGAATTCCCAGTACAGTAATCGCACTATAGCTTTATGTTGAAATATAAACCCAAAACAAGATTTTAAATCTAGTCTGTGCTCGAGTGATATCGCTTCGTTCTGAAAAAGGTCAATTTTTGAATCGATTCAAACCTAATTTAGTAAATCAATTCCCAAAAAATCATGTCGATTTCCTTTTCGAGTTTGTATTTTAAAACCGGCGTCATCTCAGCTGAAAAGTAGTACATAATTTTACAACTCTTATCAAAACAGATAAAATTTAACTCAATTTTGAGTCAAATATCGATTCACCGGATCGGTTTAAATACATGGTTAGGATACAAAGAATCGATTCTTCTTCGATTTCAAATCACTATACAATGTTCTTTTGTTTATTCTCTGTGGTATTTTATTTCATTTTGATTTTTGTTCTATTTTGTTTTTACGGAATGCAGAGCCGGTGCGTGTAATATTGTGACTGTTTTTCGATTTATTACGGAATACAAAACGGTAAGTTTCATAAAATTAGCTTCATTTGCCTAAAATTATATTCTTAGCGTAATATTCTATTGAAAAACTGTATAAAGACATGTGCCGCATCTACGTTAATGTTGAATATCTTACAAAAAATAGTGATTCTATAAATCAAACGCGTTTTTAATTATAGCTACTTTTAAGCGAAAGTCAATAAATAGATTTTGCAATCAAAACAAGCAGTAAATGCAATACAATTGCGTTAATTGTACGGCGATATTTTTTGTCGAATCAAATTTCAATGTTTCTTTACAGTTACGTTCAAAAATGTCTTAGTTTGCACACATGTTGATTACTTTTTTGAGGTATTCCCAGGCTTTTGGTATAAAACATAGTTGATTTCTTTGAGAAGTTACTTCTTGTAATGACTTTCCCTTGAGCTTCGCCCGCGAAGTATGGCTTGTGACATTTTTAAAAGTAACCTATGTTACTATGTAATACCTTATTCCATACCCAATTTCATTTCCATTTAGTGGCTCAGCAGTGAAAACGCAATAGATAGTTTTAATTTTATACTTAGTGTATGGAAAGTAGAGTGAAAATAGCTATCAATGATAAGCAAATGAATATTACCTAGATTTTAAGGACTTTATATATCAAAAATAAAATCTTATATTTAAAACATTTAACATTTCACTAAATTTAAAAACTAAACAGTAGCTATATATTTTATTAAGGAATAGTTTCTCCCTATTCTCTGTTGCTGTGCCCTACAGGATCCACAATAATTATGTATATACTATAATATAATAGTAGCCTTGTATTATATACTGTCCTACTGCTACACGGGCCTCCTCTACTACTGAGAGTGATTAGGCCTTAGTCCACCACTCTGTAGTACGGATTGGTAGATTTCACACACCCTCAAAATTCCTATAAAGAACTTTTTTCCTTCACTGTTAAAGCAAGCAATAATTCACAAAGAATATACACATACATTTTTAGAAAAGACAGTGGTCTGTGCCCTTGCAAGTTCAACCTATGGACATTTTACTAGGCATTCCATTCTACACCCAACTAGGCTATCGCCACTCCAATTGTATGCCTAACATCTTTTGAACAATTATGGAGTACAATAAATTGAATAGGAGGAGAGCCTATTGCATTCTATAGTATTTAAAAAACATTATTGTCCTACTTAAAGATATAAATTCATACTTTCTGTTTACAGCACAATGGCAACACGGGGAAGGAACTTTAATAAGAGTCAAGAATGGGATCCGATGAGGGAAGACTTCAACAACACAACATATGACGCACAGTATCCAGATGATGATGCCAGGTGCTGATTTTTTTATAGTTACCGTAAAATGACTCCACTGCATCTGATGGTAAGATTGGGTGGGGTCCAATAGAATGTCTACTGACGAGAGATGATTACTCCTTAGTACTCGACATAATTATGCCGGCCTGTTGGAACTGGATATAGACAAGCTGATTCTGGAACGCGACATATATGGGGCACTATGGCAGGTTTTAAAACCTTGTGTATGGTTGCTATCCGGGCGGATATAAAATATATCCTACCACCACCTGTCTTTTTGTCACTGTGATATTGGTCATGCAACTCACTTTTAAGCTTGGTACAGGACTTTTAACTTAGTTTATGCAACCGTCTGCTTGATATCTACTATCTACTCTTTTTATGTAGCCATGTGGTGGGATTTAAACCCAAGACATTCCTGATTCCATTCCTATTAAAAGTTGCTATTAAACCAAGGCAATATGTTTTATATACCCTTTTTAGCCAAAACAGAATTTTATATATCAAATTGCAATGAAATTGAAAACCCCATACCCTACTTTTATTTGCAAAGGGACGGATACCAAATTTATGAATGAATGGGTCAGTTATATCAAGAAGACCCTTATTGTGCTCAATAATTTGATTCTTAGCAGCTGTGTTGCATTCAATTAGGGTGGACTATACAATGCCAGTATGAGTTTAAAGAAATGTGAATATAAAGTGTGTAGAGTTAAAAAATTGGAACTAGATGGAGTTTCTACACTTTGACTCGCTGTCTTGTGCGCATGTCCGTTTCTAGGGTAATAATTAGCCTCTAGCACTCAGAAGTAATGTAGCTTCCTATTAGTAAAAAAAAGCTCAAAATCAGTTCATTAGTTCCTGAGATTTGTGCAGAAACAATCAAACAAAGAGAATTGTATATTAGTATAGCTATAACAATCATTATTATTATTATTTGTTTTAAAGCAAGCTGTTTGTTTAACTGATATGCCTGTAATTTTCTATATCAGTTCCCCTTCCCAGCAAGACAATTGTCAAGTTTGTTCTTAAATCCATTCACATTTCCTGTATCAACCACATTGTGTGGGAGCTTGATGCTGTTACCACTCTGTTTGTTAATGCATTATCCAGATTTTCATTAAAATTATTTTTTTGTTCCGTTCAGCGACGGAGTGCAGCTAGACCACTGTCGTCTGTACATCACGAATATACCCAAAGGTCTGAATGATGAGGGTCTGAGGTCGGCCTTCGCCAACTATGGGAATCTAGTAGAGGTGCACCTTAGCAAAGACCCGCAGAAAAGATATGCTTTGGTATCCTTTGAAAGTCCCAGGTATGTACATAACAGCATGGAATCTGAACCTATGCACTATACTACATATTATCAAGTATTTCTTTCTTCGAATTTAAATTGGGGGTATTTTGGAAATATATAATAATAATAATATCAGCCCTGTATTATATACTTGCCCACTGCTGAGCACAAGCCTCTACTTCTGAGAGGTATTAGGTCTTAGTTCACCACGCTGGCCTAGTGCGGATTGGTAGACTTCGCACACCTTCGAAATTCCTATAGAGAACTTCTCAGATGTGCAGATTTCCTCACGATGTTTTCGTTCACCGTGAAAGCGAACGATAAATTCACCAAGAATACACACATGATTTTAGGAAAGTCAGAGGTGTGTGCCCTTGAGATTTGAACCTGCGGACATTCGTCTTGGCAGTCCGTTCCTCACCTAACTAGGCTATCGTCACTTTTGATTTCGGAAATGCTTTATTATAAAAAAATCATTGTGGTGGATAGTTTTCATTGTTGCAGATTTACTCAGTGACACATTGGTTGTTTTTGTTACAGTGAGGCGAAGTTGGCCATGATGAAAATGAACAGGACTGAACCTTTGAAATTGAACCTATCAATAGCTCACAAGGTAATGGCTGCCATACATGCTACGGTCCATGGGAAAGCTCCACCGGTGTAGGTATGCCGGCGCCGGTAGACCGAAATGTGTGTGGGAATAGACCTTGAACCTGTGCAAGCGACCGGCGCAGGATCGAAAATCAATTCTTTCAATTGATACCTGCGCAGGCATACCTGCACAGATGACCTCTCCGGTAGACCGTAGGGTGTATGGATTACATAAGTATCATTATCACTGCTTCGATGGCCTAGTTTTAATTATACACTGTACGAGTAACAACCACTAGACTATCACGTTCAGGTCCCGGGTTCGAATCCAGGGTTGGGCCAAATATAATAGTGAATATTTTTGCCTCCCGCACTCCGCTAAAACCGTCCCTACTGAGTCAAGTGTTTTATAGTACCTATATGGTCTATAATGTCCAGTAATATGTATCTAGTAATTACGTTAGTTTATTGTCTACTAAAACGATCCAAATCCGAATATATAGGGTTTTTCCGTCATAAAAATTACTCAGTGGCTGCTTGGAGTCAGAATGTTGGCGGTGATATCCCCGTGCCTCGGAAAGCACGTAAAGTGCTGCGCCTGATCTCTCTCTGGTCTGACTGATTATCGTCTCACCGAACTATGAGAAGAAACAGAGAGTGCTGTGTATTGCACACACTTGTGCACTATAATATCTCCTGCGTGGATCTCCGTTGAGATTGGACCGTCCAATTCGGACGCTGTGGCCTAAATTCGATTACGAAGGAATCATTCTTGTACCTGTGGTGTACCATCAATGGGTTAGCCACAAGTAAAAGTGTAAATAGGAACCACATTGGTCATTGAAATATACAGACATAGTACCTAATATTTATTTTAAAATTACACAAGACATGTTTCGTCCTTATTCATCTTATGTCTAAAGATATTTTTAATTTTTTAATGGTTACACCATGTGATTACAATGAAAAGTTTGTTGATTGGCATTACACAAAGACCATAGTATATAACTGCAAAGTTTATCATCGCATTTATTATAAGAGTACGTTTCCTTTAATGCAGAACAAGAGATCTGACAGACAAAGGAGTAACGTCAACAGTGGCAGAGAACGAAGCAGCTACAAAGAAGATACCGTGAGCATTGGCAGTAAAGGGAAATATTCGAGGTAAGTATTTCAATTAAAAATTAAAGTACATACTTTTTATTACGTTGTTATACTGTAATTAATGTTTAGTAAGATTGAAATATATATATACTTGGCTGTTTATTTGAACTTCCTTTATTTGCAAAGAAAATTAAAAACGAAAACAATTAACCTATTACGATCACTTATTCAAATATTGCATCACGATTGGCCAATGATCATTCTAATTGACCAATCACGGTATGTTACTATTTTGAAAACTCTGTGATGTAATTGGTCGATTTAAATTTTGGAGGCAAAATTCATTATGGCCGCTTGAGTTTGTGCGAAAGTATTTGCTTCGAACTTATTTGCAAATTACAAAATTCTAAGTTAACTTTACCGGTGTTATTCAAAGAATTTCTTGTGATTACAGTGTGTGAAGTAAAGTTTTATTTAAGTTTGTGATTTTTACGTGTCTGTTTCGGCGAATTTAGTAATAATGCTTTTGAACAAGTACTTTTCGTCAATGCAGCAAAAGTTAGTTCAGTAAGTTTTATTTATCTTAAACGCTGTTTGCACATTTGGGTTCTTTGTTTATCATATCTTATTACTGTATTTAAATGGAAGTCGTTGTTCGCCGCGTATACAAACCGTAAACAAGGTACGCCTTTTAGTTGGAAATAAGTACCTACCCTCTTGTAATTTTTATTATTAGTGAAAACAATATTTGAACTATTAAGATCTATTCTGCGAATTAAAACAATCATCAATTCTTTCACAAGTTATCATGCAATGTTAATTTTGTTTATACTCGTACAACTCGGAATTATAAGTTCGCGAGCATCAACTTGCAACATAAAATTCTAATGAAATGTCGCTCTTTCGATAACTTTACCGCGAAGTAAATACATGCCTACTTGAATGTTTTGAAAAATGTTATTCTATTATTTTTTCTATCTATAGCGCAATGTATTTCGTGGTTATAGTTTAATATGTTTACTTACAAAACATTTAAATCTAATTACCTTATTTGTTGATTCCAAATTTTTAAAGATGTTGCATACAGCATTATTCGTTCTATGTGCAACATCATTCAGCCACATTATTATTTCCAATGAACATCTAAGACTTCTTTCTGTCAGAATATCTTAGTATTAAAATGACACCTATTTACTAATAAAAAACTTGTTGCAGAAAAGAAGAGACAAGCAACGGTGATGGTGAGACCATGAATGGCTTTCCAGTGGATGAAGACATGGTGAGTGTTTTTTTTTTTTGTATACAGACTGCTGTCAACACTGGGGGAAACAGCAAATGGGATACTAGATTCCCTCGGCTTAGCGACTGCAGGGCACTGGAGGAAAGTGGGCGATAGTTGGGAAGGAAGTGTGAAGGAAGGATAAGGAGCCATGTTAGGATGGGCAGACGGGAAAGGTAAGGGAAATGTTCGCGAGTCCCTCATAGGCCTCAATGTGTCACAACCATGAGGTATACAGACTGAACTGTGTGCCCAGAGCAACAAATGTCCCCCCGTACATGGGCTTGCATTTGGTGTGGAGACCGAGCACCTGAGAATTGCCTCAGGGGGGTTGTGAGTGAATTGTATTAATGTATTTTATGCTGTCTCGATTTTAATAACTTAGTTAAACAGTATATATTTCATTAAACAGAATTCTGGGTCAGGCAAAGCAATGTTTGGGTTTTCTTCTCAATATCAGCCTGGTCTGAAATTTGTACCTTTTATGGGTAGCCGCGCCCCTTATTTATGGGACAAACACAGTGAAACATGATGGTTTTGTTTATTCCTTCATGAATAGTTTGCGATATATATCATTTTATTTTTATAATTTAGATTTGTATCATAAAACAATAATTTTTTAATTTCTTTTGTACAGAGTCTGACTGATCCGCTAGATGCCAGTTTGAATCTAGAGCTGGAGAACCTAAAGCTGGAGCAGTTGAAGATCCGCGAGGAGCAGCTCATGTGCAAGCACAGGATGCTGTTACTCAAACAGGCTGAGAGGAAACCGGTGAGATGTTTTCACATTGCCATTAGATTTTATAGAATCAAAAAAACATGTTATGTAGCTTTATAAATAAATTGATATCAGTTTTAGCAGTATGGGGGTTCTGACACCTCCAAGGTGGTATAAGTAAATAATAAATTTGGGATAAAAACATTAATGGACATTAATTGAATGTCTTACATTCACATAACCATAAGAAATTAAATAAATGTGTAGTACACTATAATTGATAATAATTTTATAAATTGATTGTAGTTTGTAATTCACTATCAAAGTATATTACAGACTGCGATACACAGTTGTTAGTCTGTGTTCTCTCCTAAAATAAATAAAAGAATAAAGTAAATGTTTGAATGATTATAACCTCCTTATTCATAGACGTTTTTTATCTAAGGACGGAGCATTGCTGTGATAACAAGTCTGTTTTTCAGCTTTGTTTATCTGACAGCCAACTAGATTCAAGTTGTATCTCAATATTAGCCAATCACAACGGCCCTATGTCTACGCACTGCGAAGGCTGCCATGCCGTCAGCACTGAGAAACGATCTTATTATCATAGCAATGCTCCATCTTTAGATAAATAACGTCTATAAATAAGAGGGTAAGTTTACACATATAATTACTAAGTATATAATTTGAGTGAAGTTTGGCGTACAGGCAGACAAAGTTTTTGCTAGAGGCTACTCTGTACCTTAAAGAAGCATATATTGCAATATTTTTGGGACAGCAGGTCTTCTATGCAGTCGGAACAGTGAGCAAACACTTGTTTTACACAAATAAATTGCATTGTTTCAGACGCATCACAGTTCTGGCAATACAAGATGCATCCTGCCTGATGGAAGGATTGTTGTGAGGAACGTCAGTGAACAGTGAGTACTATTTGTAAACGAGTGACGAAATGCGCAAGCGCACGTGGAAATAAGCAATTATGCGTCCGGGGATGTCTTGTTGGCATTGACGTATATTCTATAGACACGAAAGTCTAAAAACTATTTGTTCAAAATTTAGAGTTAGAACTATAGTTCGCTGCAGCGCTAAAACTAAAGCGTTAAATAGCTGCCAATTTTGACACCATACTAAAATCAGTTCAATTCAGTTGAACACAATGAAAGTTCGGAACGCCAGATTTAGTACGTAGTAAATATATATCGATGCTTGTCGTTAGGCGCCACGCAACTCTAGGTTAGACATTGTCTACTATCTATTTACGCCTAGAAAGTAGGTTTAAACGACGCCTGAGATCTTATACGGGTTTTGTTCTAGTGGTTTGGAGACGCGAGATGCAGATGCGACGTACGCGGCGGGCGCTGGAGACTCGGTGAGTTAATAATAATAAATACATAATAACTAGCTGACCCGACAGACGTTGTCCCGTTTTAACTATGAGTTTACAGCGCGCATTCTGTCCGTCGTTGAAATTAAGTTTTCTTAAATTATCTAACGTTCCGCTCAACTTTCTTATTTTTTTTCTTTCATAAGATCCTTCTGACAATAAACCAGCCGTTCACGCGTGATGGCGTGACCAAGGGAAATAGGGATTAATTTTTATATATGTAGATTTGCATGGCTAGTGGAGTCCTTATACCTTCACATACCCTGTACTGGCGTGCTAAGCGCAAAAGCGGTATGTCGGGGAAACCTTATTTCGACATAATCGAAGTTTTGTAAATATAGTTTTGTAAAACTGAGATAGAGAAACTCTTAAAGTTTTTTTTAACAAGTTTTAAACAAGATACCGTTATTTGGCTAAAGTTCATTGGATGGGTATTTCTTTAAGCTAAGACGACATAAAAATCAAGATTTGTTTTTTTTTGAAATATCGCTTTTGAGCCTAGCACGGCAGTGTAATGGATATTTAAAAACGATAATAGCATGTAAATATTAGTTATTAAAAGGTCTGGCGAAGTGACTTTCTCAATGATGTCCCAAAAAATATAAATTTGCATTGGATACACAATCTGAATACTCGAAACTTTTTAATTGGGATGTTTGTAGTCATTACACGTAAACGACAAATATTAGCTGTCCTTTTTAACCGACTTCAACAAAAAATAGTTTATCAATTTGACGAGTCCTTTCATAAAATTTTGTGTTTTCGGTACTTAGTCATTACTGAACCTATTTACCAAAATTCTTCTTTATTTGGATGAATATGCTTCCAGACAGGTCCCATAGGAATATATTTATAATCAGTTCACACAATGCATGTTGTATGCTAGACACAATTATGCCTGAATAATTGTTTCATCATGTTCGGCTTAAAACACCCATTGGTAAGACTTAAATTGAATAAAAAAAATATCTAATGAATTCTATGATTGTTTTTTGTTTAAAATATCTGAAAAATAGAATAAAAGGAATAGAAGTGAAAATGGCACTTCACTCTTTATCTGATTTTTTTTTCAGTTTCTTATTTATTACAAATACCATAATTTCTACAGACTATGGGAAACAATATAAATATAAAATGTATGTATGTATGTATGTTTTATATTTTCGGCGTTGTTTTCAAAATGTTGATATATTTGTATTGATGTAAAGAAATCATTTATTTATTTAAGTACATTTTCTTTCTAAAATACCTACTAGAGACCAAAACTAATATGATGTTTCTGGATTGTGTTCTGAATTAATTTTGTAGAGTTAGGACATGTATCAATGTTAAAAAATGTGTTATTAATGAAATTCGTTAAACTTGTAAAATTTTTGCTTTCGTGAAATATACAGGGTTTTTTTGACATTGCGTTATTAAATGAAACCACATATTATCCGTCTGCCTCTACTAATATTGTGCAAAAAATCATCCTTTAATAACGGATATTTTTACCAAAAATCGCGGTTCAAAATTAATAATTTTTTAATCATTTTGTAATTTAGTACCAGTATTATGTGTATATGAGTGTATTTTTGACTGAAAGTGTGATTGCCGCTGCGACGAATTCTCTTAAAGTAGTGGCATTAAGGCGTGTAAAATTAATCTTTATTGATATTTATTTTATTCGAAACTTACACTTTTTTATTTTACATCTATGGTTCGAGTAACTTATTGAGAAGTGTTATTTTCTAGAACATAAGTACGTGGTTTCATTTAGTAACGCTGTCAAAATTACCCTGTATAAAATACTATAGTGTAAACTAGACAATCGTGTTAAAATTCTAAATTTGGCCCGAAAAGCAATCACTAAAATTCGCAGATATTTCGCACCTTTAGAATTAAAGAGACCAAAATTTTCAGCATTTAGAATTAGTCGTAAATTTGTTCTAGGACTTTCTTAACATCTAGATCACCTTCATAAAAACCTACAATTTATTAGACATTGAAGTATAAATAATGGAACCTATGTCCGATGTTTCCTCTCCACCGAGTCTCTAGTCTAAAGGTGCGATTTGTCTGCAGAACGAGACAACGCTATGCTCCTGCAAGACCACGACCAAGTCGAGGTGCTCCTGGGAAGTCTGCTCCGACGATAGTAGCACACCGTCCACTTGCATTCTCTGCTCAGAGGAACCCAGTGTCAAAGATAAGTCTGAATTAAGTAGAGTAACTAGCAAGCTTCAGAAGTCCACGGACACCGTCAGCAAGAGATCTGACGCGACTAGTAAGAAAGATGTAAAGAGATTCAAGAGTGATGATACTTGCGATTTGAAGTTTAGCGATTTTTATACAGATTCTGAGGATGAAGATGAAACTAACAGGCTTATTCAGTTAAGAAATGCCGACTACATGGATATTGTTGATGAAGATCTTAAGGTGGTTGTGGCTTTGGCCGGTTATCCCAAATCCAGGATGCGTTTAAAACAAATGGAACAATTCCAGAAATGTTTAAACAATATAGTCAACATGCAAATGAAGAATGGACTTCTGAAACGACCCCCAGTCTTCATAGATTACTATTTAAATCGCGGTGCTATTGTTTGTATTTGTAAAGATTCTGACACTAGAGACTGGGTTGTTAGGATCTCGCCGGGAATGCAAGAGCGTATGAATAATAATCTGGTGCTGTTAAAAGCGAAGGTTAAAAGGTTATGTCTAGCCGTGCTGAAGATTCCGAGAGTGTGCTGGCCCACTACAGCTAAAGACGCGTTCAAGTTATTACAATATTTCAATCCCACTCTAAAGACCCACATGTGGAGGATCTATTCTCAGAAAATTACAGACGATGTAGAATGTACCTCGTTTTTAATCGATAGGGTGTCTGGAGAGATAATTCGCGGGCCGTCATTTAAAAATGTGATTGATTATGAACAAATGGAGTTTGAACTGACTGGTTACACTGAAATTTACTACGAATGTCTACTATCGAGCATGCACGAAGATTTAAGCAGCGTGGCGTCCAGAGTCAAACTTCTAGAAGAATTGAAATCCGAACAAAACACTCCGAGAAATGCCTCGGAACATTCCAAACATCCAGCTATCGAAGAGAAAGAAATGAATAATAATGAAGATCACGTTGATGCTGAGATGACTGTAGTTATCGAAGAAGCAGATGATTGCGAAGAGCTTGATGTTAAAGAGATAGGAAGTTCACGTAAAGACGTTTTGAAGAAATTGAAAGACGTGCAGTATGTAGGCGAGAAAGATGAAGTGTTAATATGGTCCGACGAAACTAATGATTATGCAAGTGAACACGGTACAGCGTATACTGAAGTTAAAAACGAGGAACAATCTATTGATGATGCAGAGAAAATGACATCTACATCGTTTGTCGCTGTGTCGGAAAATGCCGATTCTATAACCGACAGCACGTTTAATTTGATTGCTAGAGGAAGTAATCTAAACATTGATAGCAACAGGGGCATAGCCTATCATAGAAGGACGAATTATTTACACGTAGAAAATGAATTAAAAGTAGCTATAACTTTGGAAGGATACCCGCAGAATAAACTAGAAGGGACACACATACGCCGTTTGAAACATTTATTCAAAGAGTATTTGCATAAAGATATGAAGTTGCAAAAGTTTGGGAATCTGATCATACCGAAATTTCAAGACATATACTTGTCTAATGGAGCTGTGATATATATTTGTGATAGTCTCGAAACAAAAGATTATTTAACTGAAGTTTTACCTAAGTTCATTAACTCTACAGGTCTGAAATTAACTTTTAGGGATATAAGTAGTTTGGTAAGGTACACTAGAATCGTGATGCGATTGCCTAAAGAGATAGCGCATTTAGAATCGATGGAAATTTTGCAAAAATTGCACGATAGATATCCTAACTTGAAACCTGAATGTTGGAAGTACTATTCAGATGTCGCCGGTAAGCAGAAACGACAGTTCGGTGTCGATCCACAGTCGCTCGAAGTAATAAAAGGCGAGGACTTTGATGCCACTTACGAAGGCGAAACATTAAGTTTTCGTATCATTGATAGACAGAAGAGAGACGTTAGTTTTGATGAGAGATCAATCGCTAAAGATGATAAAAAACAGAAAGCTATAGTGAAAAATATTTACGTTCCAATTGACGCAGAAATTATGAACGCCCCACTCACAAGAATAAGGACGAATCATTATTCCGACATCATTCCAGACGATTTGAAATTGTATTTAGGTCCTTCTAATTATCCAGAATGCAGGATTGATGAAACATTATTCCACACTATAAAACTTGCACTAGAAGATGTCGTATGCGAAGCCGTTGATATGAATGAAATAACAGTCGAGAATATTCCAAAAATTCACGATATATACTTATTCGATGGTGTTATATTCATAATATGTCAAAATGCTCATTCTAGACTATGGATCGAAGGTGCTGTGCCAAAAGTAAATGAGAAATTTAATTTACAATTAAAATCTACAGAGTTTCGTGGTGCCGTTGGTATTATAAGTATGGTTGTGAGAACTGATAAGGATGTGGAAGAAGTAATAGATGTATTGCAAAGTCAAAATCCAAGATTAAGAACGAAATATTGGCGAAAAATAAGCACAGTTAGAACAAAAACAAAGCTCGATGTGGTTTTACAAATTGATAAATTAAGCGCTTTAGTTATAACTAGCAAGGAATTTAACAAATACGTCGGCAAAAATGCAGTACAATTCAAATTGGGACATCTACAATCCTTGTTAAAACCTAAAGCTAGCTTAGAGGAGCTAACAAAGAAGTATATCAAAAGGGAAAAGAAATCTGCAAAAACAGATAAACAAAGCGATTTGAAAGATGAATCGAAGAGTCTAGAAGCTGCTGAAGTTAAAAATGAAAATTTGGGAGAATTTATAACTATACAAAACAAGCCGAAATCAGAAATTTCTGATTTAGACCCAATTGTCATAGAACCGGACACTGTTTCTCCAAGAAGCGTCGAAAACGAAACAATACAAGACGAAAATATCAAAGTCGTTCTTAAAATTCCTCTCAACATACTTCCGGATAGCAAAGACGATTTGAGCATCATATTCGACCTTCTAGAAGATAAGAATCCAGGGCTTAACACAGAACTGTGGCAGGTTTACACTGAAAGCAATTATCCTAGCAATGGTAAATTTATACTTTACGTTGACAAGCAGTCTGTTTCTATTATAAAAAGCAAGGATTTCACCAGCTACATTGGCGGTGAGAAGCTTAGGTTTTATTTCTAAATAAGTTCTTTGCCTGTTTGAGGTATATTTTAGCAGCTACTGTACCATTCTGACTGTTTCTAAGAGCGAGTATCGTGTGGCACGCTTGTCATTTACAAAAAGTATTTTCACTTCTATCAAAATCGCATTGAAACCTACATGTTACTTAAAAAAAAAAAAAAAAAAGATATTAAAATCCCGTATAAGTGCAATTTCAGTTTTGCTTAAACTTATATGGAAGATTAATCAAAACGAAATATACTACTTTTTTCATGAACTCGAATTATTTCAGCTAAAGATGTGTTCTATTCTCATTTGTTACTTTTTATTACTATCACAATTTCTCACTAATGAATTCTTGCATGATAGAATAAATGTGGGGCATTACCTACTCGCTGGTAGATCAGGTTTAGTTTTATAGGAGTTAGCTTAATTTTATTTACTTTTCATGAATTTGTGACATTTAAAAGAACGAGAAAGCAATTTGAATTTTCACGTGATAATTTTTTGAAATTCTCAACGTATGGGTATTTTTCATACCAATTACTTATAACGATTTAAATCATTGAGTGATGTAAACTAAAGAAATAAGTATCTGATACAATTTTAATCATAGAATATTGATCATTTTATTAGCGAAGACGCGCCCCACTACTTTTATGTAATTGCTTAGAATGCGTGAGTAGTATGCACACGCACACTACGATGTATAGCGTTGGAGAAAGTGCTTGGATCATTATTACTGGTGGTAGGTCTCATATGTGAGAGACCGCCTGGGTAGGAACCACCGCAATGTCTATTTCTGTCAAGCAGATGTTTAGTCATTATTGTGTTCCGGTTTACATTGTAGCCAGTGTAACTACAGGACATAGACTTAACATCTCATGTCTCAGGCGAGCGTAGTGGAATACCAAACAATACTTTGTAATTCAATCTGTTGGTGTTTCTACTGTTTATGGGCGATCGTATCGCTTACCATCAGGCGAACGGTAAGCTCGTCTTCTTATTCAAGCAGCAATAAAAAAATCAAGAGTTCCCTTATCTTGTGACACCCCGCAAGACCCTTGCTTAAAAGGTGGTGGGCCGCGTCTTGGATTAAATGATGTATACTCACAAATACATGTGCCTATTATAGTATACTTAATATATTTAGTGTTAAAAGTAAAAACTGCCATGACATTCCTATGCATTTGATGAAATTTTCGTAACCCATCGAATTTTGTAAGCTGTCTGTGATATTTTAAGTAGTATTTAGAAATATGTATGCCATGTTACCCGCCGTTTTGTGGTTATTAAGGACCTTAATCCCGATTGCTATTTTTAGATCGATCCCGATATTCGACCAATCAGAATAAAGTATTTTGAAATGCTTACAAATGAGTTATTGTGATTGGTTCGTTCTCGAAAACGGATTGAAGATTGAGATCGGTTCTTTATAACGGCTGTTATTTTAATTGGTTTTTCCATGGGATTAATTTAAATATAGCGATCGTTAAAGTTTATTGATTTCGGTCGATAGTGATAAAGAAAAGATCTGAAAATAGTTATATTTTATATGTGTTTTTAACAAACGATAAATTTAAAAAATCTTATTAAGGTTAGTGTTTCCATCATGATGATAAATTGCTTTTGTTTTTCCACTTTGTCCTGGACATATTTTTTAATATCTTACGACATTTTAACGTATGTGTTCTTATGAATACGTTTTGGTCCGTCTATTCTTCCGTCTATTTCAATATCTAGTTTCTGTAACTTAATGCTTCTTATTTCTCCGTTTGCGTATTTGATGTTTTACGTATGTTGTCATTAATACAGGATCATTTTTAGATCGCGTTAACAAATTAAACCACGTACTTATTTTCTTAAAACTGACTTTTTGTCATAAGTGTTTCTAACCATAGATATATTATTATAATAAAAGTGAAAGTTTCAAACAAAATAAATATTAATAAAAATAGATTAATTTTACATGCTCTAATACTGTTACTTGTACAAGAGAATTTTTGAGAGCGGAATCATACTTAGAGTAAGAAATACCGTATTCGCACTAAACTATACAACGATAAAAACATTTGAAAATTATAACAGAGATTTTAGGCGGAAGTATTTGTTATTTATTGATGAGCTTTGGCACAATGCTAGAAGTAACGATGAATTTGTGGTTTCATTTAGTAACGCAATGTAAAAGTTACCCTGTATAGATATTTCTTCTACACTTATGAAAATTTTTACTGATTTACAAAAAAAATATACGCCCTTTAGAAGGTTGTAAAATGATCGGTAATGTTTAATTTCCAATAAAACATTGTTCCCTGTGCCCTGTAACCGTAGAAATTATATTAAGATTTACATAAGTTTTGTAATGGTAAGTATTTTTTGTCATTTTTATTATTTGTTATGTTGTAGGTTATTATTTTGGTCTCTAGTATAATTTCGATTTTAATTTTATGAATAAATTTGGTTTTTAATATTTTTATTTTTCATTTTATCCTCACAATTTACACACAATCTGTATATATAAAAGAAAGTCGTGTTAGTTACACTATTTATAACTTAAGAACGGCTGAACCGATTACGCTGAAAATTAGTGGAGAGATAGCTTAGAACTAGGAGACGGACATAGGATACTTTTTACTATTATATAAAGCTGAAGAGTTTGTATGTTTGTTTGAACGCGCTTATCTCAGGAATTATTGGTTCGAGCTGAAAAAATCTTTTAGTGTTGGATAGATCACCTATCGAGGAAGGCTATATATCATCACGCTATGATGAAAAGAAGCGGAGCAGTAATGAAAAGTGTTGCAAAAACGGGGAAAATTTATTAGTTTTGAGAGATTATAACGCAAAACTTTATTTATAACAAACTATAACGCGGGTGGAGCCGCGGGCAAAAGCTAGTATTTACATATAATCACATAATATTATATCGAAGGTTCAAAGGCTAATTGTCATAAGCGACATTATTTTGCGACACTAAGTTTCATACATATTTAAAATTAGCTCTTTTTTTTGTTTCTTTTTTTTTATCCTAGTTAAAACTTTTTCGAAAAAAATGTCGCTTAAGTCAATTTAAGCCTTTAACCGTCATCACATATATGTAAATTAGATCCTTTTTGCAATTTCTGAGTAAAAGCTCATAAATATATGAACCGCTAAATACAAATATCATAGTCTAATCTATGCTCTCAAATTGTAATAAAATGAGTACTATCTACATTTGTTGAGCAATAGGATAACTGCTAAATAAAATTTAATGGAAACTTGTTAAATAGGCCCTTATCATCTTAAATATCACACATAGGTAATATATATATATATATATATATATATATATATATATATATATATATATATATCTAAAATGATATAGGGTTACATTAAAACAGTTTGAAAACGTAATATGTCTATGTATTTTGGCCATTCTTAGGCATAGTCTGAAATTTAAGAAGAATATTGAAACCAAACAAAGTATTGTTCAATACTTTCGTGTTTTTATCTATCCATTAGACATTTTGATATCATTTTTATTTTTGTGCCGTGAGCTATTTATATTTTCTATATTTACATCTATATATATAAAAATCAATTGCTGTTCGTTAGTCTCGCTAAAACTCGAGAACGGCTGAACGGATTTATCTTATCTTGGTCTTGAATTATTCGTGGAGGTCTAGGGAAGATTTAAAAGGTGAGAAAAATTCGAATAATTGCCGGGATAATCCTCAAAACAGCATTTTTCTATTTCCCATACAAACGTTTTCTAAATAAAATGGAGAGTCAATTTGTAATTAATTACCGCTGCATAAAGTTCAAATTCGCGTGCGCGTTGGAGGATCTAATATCGCGTTCTGAAACTCAACAAAAGTGAAAGTGAATCGCGAACGCGACAAAATTGCATAGTCTCAAAATACATAGTACATAAACAGTGGTCGGCTTCGAGAAACTCAATTTTAGCTAACTTCAGTTGTTAATCTGTCCGATTATTTTTTTAATAAGACTATATAGAAATCGAAAAATAAATCTTAAGTTTTGTCACAAATTAAATTATAAATCTTAAGTTAAATTTCTGAACGCAATCATAATATTTGACATTAGATTTGACAACCAACTAATATGTCAATCCATCCTGTCGCATTTCAGAGCACGGAAAAAGTATTATTACGATATTATATCTATCTTTGTGGTTACGTGCGCGAGAACTTTCTTTACTTTGGTGATCCTTTGTGATAGTGACATTCCAAGTAATGTGCTCTTCTTTGTGATAGTGACACTTTACTGCTAAATGAGCGGGAAATTTTCTCACTTTGATTAATTACAATTTACGATGCCGAGGAGAAGACGACCTGACTTAGGTCGTCGTAGTCAATCAAATGTGCGAAGAGCTACCTCACGTGCTAACCGCACTGATGACCAGAGACAGACAGATCAAGAAAATAGTCGTATTGCTATGTCAGAATTGCGTTCTTTAGTGAGTGACAATGTAGGAGATAGGCTATATTTATTATTATTTATTCAATAAATGCTTTTTTATTAAATACGGATTCGATTTGTTTGTTTTAAAATCATTTTATACAAAAGATTAGGTCTTTTATTTATCCATGAGGTAGTATGAAGTCTGCCGGGTCAGCTAGTATTTATTTAAATATTCTGCTTGTAAAATTACTTAAGGTCAACTTGGTTTACCAACTTACTAACTATAAACTAATTGCATGCATTTTGCTGAGCCTTTATCTGAAAAAAATATTTATTAATTCTAAACGCCTGCGCATACCCGGCCGGAACGAACTGCAGTATATGACGAAAGTACTTTTGCTATACTATTACATGCCGTCCAACTAAAATTTCTAAATCTAAATCGACGCTTGATAGGCATTCATATATAAGCGACAATGAGTATTTTTTTGAGTAGAGTGCTTTAAAGTTTTGAATTTAATATGAAAATTCATAACGATTCAACTTTTTATTTTATAACGATATAATCTAATGATATTTAAATTGTCCTAGACATACAAAAACTAGATCAAATGAAGCAGAAAAAAATGGCGATTCAAAATATTTATATATAATTCATTTCCGATATATTTGTCGCTTAGATATTGTCGCCCTTCAAGCGCCGAAATATATCTCATCCACAATAGGCTAAAAATACTTTTAATGAGATAAGACACCAGTAAAATCAGGGAGTCTATGTTCAGCCTATTCTATTTCTAGCGACATCTGGTGGAATTAAAATTATTTGCCCTCACTGGGAACGAATTAGTTAATAGTCTATCGTGGATAAATAATATGTTTGTGTATTTAATACGTTGATTGCGGGCCGATTATACACCTGTTGTGATTTTATTCGCGTTATATTATACTGTTAGTAGGATTGCCTCGGTGGCACAGTTGTACTGCAGCGCTCCGTGGTTCTAGGTTCAAATCCCGGGTCGGGCAGTGGTATTTATAATTTTTCTGCTCAGTTTCAGACCGAAGTCTGAGATGTGGTATTTATGAAAAAGATTAGTAATTTTAAAATTCACTATGGTAGCTTAAAATATTAGAATTAAAGAATGTCTTTGTAACATGCGCAATGCACCACTGACCACACGTCAAGCGTGTTATAAAAGTTTGCTGTAAACACACGCTATGTGTGTTAAAAGAGCGCTACAGCAGAGCGGCATAACACATACCCCGTGTGTTTTTTATTTGTATAAATCCCCTGCACCTGTTGTTTGAACCGAATTTACACTGGCTGAACCCGGGACGCGACACACTTGCATTGGTCACTATGGCGGGTATTAACACCTTGTGTACGGTGATCGTTATCCGGGCGGATACAAAATATAACCTACCACCCGCAAAGTAGTGTAGTCTTATGTAGGTGACGCGAATTTTAAAACACTCGGCGTGTCGTCCGCATGCTCGAAGCCCTCTTTATTACACGTATTGTGTGTGTCGCCGCACTGTCATCTAAGTTCGCTACGAGTGTGTGAGATAAAATTCCTAGCGTGAGGTTTGCTGTATAAATTGTAATTCATTATCTTGGCGCCGCAATCAGCGTGTTAATGTTATAATAGTAAAATAATAATTATAATTTATAATACCTTGACGTAATATGCCGAACCGCTGCTTTGCATTTATTTTTATGCCACAAACAATGCTTATGCTATGCGTATTGCTGGCTTTTATAGTTAAAATGTTTTGAAATAATGTATATATTACCTTGAAAATCCTATGCTTTGTTTCCTAATGCACCAAGGTCCTATAATAAGGGCATGTTCAAAATTCAAACGTTAGCTATAATTGCCTGATTTCAATAAACAATCCCAATATTAATCTTCGATCCTATTCCAAGACTAAGCCGTTTAGAATACGACATTTGTAAGCATGCCGAAAAAAACTTTGGATTGCTTTATTTTTACGATGGATGGAACAAACGATTGGAATAGTTTATTCTAAACAACGGTCAATAAATCTGTTGTATCATCAATGCCTGCTATCCACAAGGTCATCGTTTCATAAATAAAAAGGCTAGATGGCTTAATGCGAGATTTTGTGAATAATCTGAATCTGGAGTAATTCCACATGAATACAAAAAATGCTGCTTCGAAAGAAACATATGAATTGTCTGGGATTGGAATTGATACCCGATATGGCTATAGGCTCGTTCCCTACCATACCATGTTGCTTTAGGGATAAACGTGTAAGTTTATGTTTGTTTTTATCATACAAAATAGTCATCACACCTGTTGTGTCTTTAAGAGCGCAACACCAATGTAGCGCCACATTCTAGGCGTGTTAAAATGAACGCTATAGCAGTACAATAAAAAGCTATATTTCCTTCTTTATGAATATGATCGTAAACATCTCTAATTCGTGATAATAATACCAGTTATTACTAAGATAGGTTATCTACAACTGAGAGGCCGTTTTAACACGTCGTTTGCGGTTCACGTAACAGTTGTGTGATTTTGAGCGCAAAGATCGCGGCTAGCACATAACTGGAGTGTTTAAAAAAGCATTATCTTAGACTGTCTCACTAGCGCCGCGCAGCCCAACCCCAGTACGGAACAGCACACTCCGTGCGTGGTGCGCTGCACTGGTGCATAGTTCCTTATTTTGGCATCGCAGTCAATGTTTAGCAATAATTTAGGTTAGCACCCAAATGATCACTGGTAGTTTGTGTTAGGACACTAGCCAGCATCGATCATACTATGTGGCATATAAATGTGACGCAGTCGGGCATGCCGGCGCTACAGCGCGACGCTTGCCGCCAGTGCGTGTGCTGCGGCGCGCGGGCGGACGCGTACTGCGCGCGCTGCGGCGTGACGCCGTACTGCGGCGAGATGTGCCAGCGGCGCGACTGGGCGGGCAGGCATAAGGCCGTATGCCATAATCTTGCGCGGTAAGTACAAATTGGAGCCGTAGCCAAGAGGCCTTCTTACAATCGTTTTAATGTAGTTCTCGCACTACACAAGGCTTACTTTCTACAATCATAAGACTAAAGACAAAAAATTACAGGGAGCTATATCTTTAAGACAAGTCTAAAATGTCAATCTCATATATCGATGGCTTCTACGTAAACTATCGTGTTTAAAAAACTAGCGATTCACACTTTTTTAGCGTTTCGTTATCTAGCTACTGTTGTAATTCGAAACCCATTCAAAAAAGGTAATAAATGAAGATTATTTTTAATTGGTTTGGTAGTACTTATATAACGAACCGCTAAAAAGTGAAAATCACTATTTTTAGATGCGATAGTTTACTTAGTAGCTATCGATTTATGAGATTGTTATTTTGGTCTTGTCTTTAAGATATGGCTCCATATTTTTATTGTCTTTAGTCTTAACGATTGTAGAAAGTGAACGTGGCTATGGCCGTGTGTGGTGCGAGAACTACTTTTGTGATATTTGAATAAGAGTGAGTGCTAGAATTGTCTATCTGAGGTTTGGAAAAGAGTGAATGAAAGGACGGCCTATGTGGATGATGGAGTGGATCTGAGAGCAAGAACGGTCTATCCGAGATCGGAGAATTTGATTTTATCGCTTAATATTTAGAACTTCGGTAATAAAGGGTCAGGAATATATGAAATGAAATGTTTGTCTCGTTAATATGTAATGAACTAGCTATAAAGTTTTCTGGTATGTAGCTTCTTGTAGCTTTGTGATGAGTAAGGCCTTTCTTTAGAAAAGGTTTTAATTTTTTTTAAATATATCAAATTTTCTGGGGCAGTGATAGTGTTAAATTTTCTGCTCAATATCAGCACGAAGTCTGCAATTTGTGATCTATATTGTGATAGACTCGGCGCCTATGACATTATGTGACGGAATACACATGGTGAAAATGGGTGTCTTTCCCACCTTGTGCTTCTTCAGGCGTATAGGCGTGACGTGTGCGTGAAAATTTTTCTGGAATATTGCCATTTTTGTTCCCGTGACTGCAACTGAGGGCTTGCTTATACGATTTTTATATTCATTTAATAATACTTTTTTTGCAGTTTATCGTCGCACGCGCCTGACGTCAAACATGCGCCGGATCTTGTGAAGTAAGCAGACTGATGTATTGTGTTTCAATGTTTCAGTGCAGGGTCAAAAATATAATCTCACGGCTCGAGGCAGTCATTGCATCGGGCTAAAAACATTTTTGTTGGCTCTCTTGGGTCCTTTCAATGTGACATTGACATTTACGTGTGTCGCGGGAATATAACCTTATATACTACATAATAAGGTTGTTTTTCCCTGACACGCGTAATGTCATGTGGCTGTCGGGCTCGCCGGCAAGCCAAGAGCGGACACACGGGTTAACAAATGTATAAGCCGATCAAATCAACAGTTTGTAATTTATGCTTCTAAGTAAATGGTTATAAAATAAGAACAACTTACAATAAGATCACTGTGAAATAAAAGTTACTTGAAACTTGTGAAACAGGCTGTTAATGTCATCAATTGATCAGACTGGTTTAGGGGCCGTACAAGTGTTACGTAACGCAATTTGAGGGGGAGGGGGGACTTGTAAGACGTTACGATGCGTTACAGGCGGGAGGGAGTCCGGTACAACGCGTTATGTAACATTGGTTTATTTTTTTAAAACAATAACAAACGTATTTTAGCGACTTTCCGGTGTTTTGAGTAAAATAATTATAAATATTCTAACTTTAGAGTTACATAACTTTTGGAGGGGGGGGGGGGGCGTATAGGAAAACGTTACGGCGCGTTAGGGGGGGGGGGGTAAAAATCTTCCAAAATTGCGTTACGTAATATTTTAACGGCCTCTTTAGGCTAATTTTGTCTTAGACTTAAGTCAATTTTAAAGCCCCAACTATCATTTTTTCCTTGCTTCAATGACGAGACGAGCTTGCCGTTCGCCTGATGGTACACGAGACCACCGCCTATAAACAGTAGAAATATCATCCAACACTGAATTACAAAGTATTGTTTGGTATTCCACTGTGCTCGCCATCCTGAGACATATGTTAAGTCTTATTATGTCCAGTAGTTACACTGGCTACAATGTAGTAATGTATCATATATGCATGTTGCTCATCTCGTCAAATATTTGTCGTTTTTAATGCCTTTTTTAAATTAGCAACAGTCTTATTAAATAGCATTATCCAGCGATGAAAGTATACAAAGTTATACTTGTTACAGCATTGTGACGGCGCCGCCGCTCCGCCGTCCGCACTCGCCGGCCGTCGAACGTGACGCGACCAGGAACGATGACGCCGGTTCTGACAAGGGGAATAAGGTAATACTGGAACCTGGAACTTGTGCCTAATATACCTCCGGACTAGGAGTGAGTGAAAATAATGATAGTCTTGTTGATTAGCATCATTCATTGTGTTGTTAATACACATTACAATAGGGGACCGGCCTGTGCTTGATTTTGTACATTATTCTATATGTAATGGTTAATAATACGAAAAAGAAGCACTCCTGCGAAAACTGCATAAAAATTGGTTAAAAATTGAGCGAGTAATTCATATTTAAAATATTGTAATGTGCAGAAGTGGGCGCGATGTGGGGATATCGCTTCATCTCTTTCTCTCGCACGCGTCTTAATTCCCGATGACGTCACTTGTGGGTATTTCATCTCTTTTCTGTTTCTTGTTAATTACCCCTTCCATCGAAATTCAAAGACTTATAACTAGTTGATTTTTAATGGATTTTAATAATTCCTTCTGTGTTATAATTTATATTATGTAAATATTTGATAATATTAAAGAACAAAAATTAGTCCGGGACCCTATTATTTTTTTTTTTTATATTTTCTTTTATCCCTTTTTTTTAACATAAAAGACTATCATGTAAGTTGTTAGTTGGTCTACAGTTTTCATACAACACCAACGAAAATTGCAAGTGTTGGCCCCGGACAAGTGGTCAGTTGTATAAACCTAAGTCAAATTCTGCAACGTGCATGAAAATGTGTGTTCAAGGATTTTTGGTTTCCTCCTTTTTAGTTCAATAAGGACCGAGGAACACAATAGCCTAGTTGAAAATGAAACGGTGTGCCGATAAATGTCCCCAGGTTTAAAACTCAAGGCACACATCTTAGCTATGAATTAATGTTCACTTTAACTGTGACGAAAAACATTAGAAATCTATATACCTGTAAATTTTACGTACGAATTTCGAAGGTATGTGAAGTATGCTTGCACTACAGCGTGATGGACTAAGGCTTATCGAATTCTGAGTTAGAATTTTGAGCGTATGGGAAGTGTGCCAATCTGCACTACAGCGTGGTGGACTAAGGGCTACTCCCTCTCAGTAGTACAGGAGGCCCGTGCAGCAGTGGAACAGTATATAATACAGGGCTTATAGAGGAAAAAACATGGCGACATCTAAATGATTACATCACTATCCTAAACTGTTTGCTTTTCAGAAATACCGGCAACCTGACCCTGTCTCTACATTGAAACCGTCCTCCACTCGAGGCAACGCCGCTGAGTTCCACAGGAAGCCTGACGGAAGACAAAACTTCAAGCCCAGAGATGCGCACCAAGGGGATAATAAAAGTGAGTTGTGTTTGTACTGCTTCTATAGACTGCCTTAGTGGCGTAGTTGTACTGCATGTGGTACCACAGCGCTCTGAGGTCCTGGGTTCGAATCCCGGGTCGGCCAAAGTGATATTTGGGTTTTTCTGCTCAGTATCAGCCCGAAGTCTGGGATTTGTATCCGATATGGCGATAGGCTCGCTATATCACATCATAGGACGGAACACACTTGGCGAAAAGTGGGTGCTCTGGTTGCGCCTCTGCATACCCCTTCGGGGATAAATGCGTGATGTTGTGTGTGTGTGCTTCTATAGCGTTTAAGGTATAAAAGTGACACCGATGTTGTGATCAGTGTGGCCTAATTGCCATTTATTTATTTTACATTATATATTTTTTTTTATTTATTTTTATTATTTATACATATATAATAACACCATAAAAGTTGATACTAATGCGATGTTATACAGATTTAATCTTAACAATTTATTTCAATACATCTTTGAGCCATTTCAGTGAATTCTGACTGTATTCATGATCAATTCATGTACTAATAATGTTAAGTGAAGTGTCTTACGAGGTAGTAGGTCCGATTACAAAATTTACTGCAATTTTTTCTATTTTCAAAGCAAACTTCAAATATTTTGTGCTCGTTACGGCGATCGGTTTTCCCAATTTAGATCATAAATAATCTCAATATTTTATCTAAGCTACTACACCTCTGCCTACCTATTCAAAAGTTAAAGTTAATTGAATATACCCGTAGATCATCAGCAGCAGAAGAACTCACCACGTCACGAAGCAAAGCCTTCCACAGATAACCAACAAAAGAACTTACCTCGTAATGAACCAAAGCCAAAGGAGACCACACCAGTGAAGACACGAGCACCCAAGCCAGTGGAAGTGGTCACGAAAGAAGATAAGCGAAGCGAGGTAAAAGTAGAGAAGGAAGTGGTTAAAGAAGCTCCAAAGCAGTTCCAGAAGATCTCTACGTCTGTGAAGGAAGTTGGCGAGGAATCGAAGACTGCGCACAGTGTGGTGCCTAAAACGTAAGTTGCTATGTTTATCAGCAATATATACCTGTTAAGAGCGCAACATCAGTGCGGCTGTACACACCTGGCGTGTAAATATAAGCGCTACAGCATTGAAAAAAACACAAGAAGTGTTTTTTTGTGTAGCTAAACATCGTTTTCTATGTTGACTGAAAACTATTTGCGTGGACTGGATAAATATACGAGCAAGCCGATAGCTTGACAGTAAGCCTCGATCACCTATAGATTAATAGGAGCATCGGAATTACGAAGCACTATGGCTCTACACCTTGGAGCATTAAATGTGAAATTATTCAATTCAGTGTGGTTTTACACACCAGGTGTGTAAAAATAAGCGCTAAAGCAATTAAAAAAACACAAGAGGTGTTTTTTGTGTAGCTAAACGTAGTTTTCCAAGACACCTGTTATGTTGACAGCTAGTAGTGTGGACTACTACATACGAACAAGTCGATGGCTTGATAGTAAGCCTCGATCACCTATAGACTAATATAGCATTGGAATTACGAAGCACTGTCTGATATATCACTAGGCTCGTCAACTTGGGGCATCAAATGTTCAATTTTTACACTAGGTGTCGCACACAGCTCCACCTGAATTAAAAGCTTTTTCAAAAGTCTCTAAATCACTGTACTGGTCCGTAGTAGCGGTGTTGATGTTTTTTATTAAAGTTTTAATTAAAACTTTGTTAAAGTAAATATAAGAAACAAGACAAATATGTATACAGACGGTGGAAATAATTAAAACATGGGTGTTTTTTCTTTATTGCTGTGAATGACTGGACGAGCTTGCCGTTCGCCTGATGGTAAGCGATACGATCCATAAACAGTAGAAACACCAACACCTTGAATTACAAAGTATTGTTTGGTATTCCACTGCGCTCGCCATCCTGAGACATGAGATGTTAAGTCTTATGTCCAGTAGTTACACTGGCTACAATGTCCTTCAAACCGGAACACAACAAAGACTACACAATGTTGCTTGGCAGCAGAAATAGACATTGCGGTGGGTACCTACCCAGGCGGACTCTCTAGGAGCCCTACCACCAGTAAAAAATAAATAGCCACGATCTTAATGCTGATTTTGAAAGCTTCTTCACTATCTTGAATTCTCATGACAAAACTCATCTACAGATACCTCATAGAACACCTCAGCATTGGCGACTCTGTGCTACTGTCAGTGGACGGTAAAACAGCGGATTGCCGCACGTCGGCACCCGGGTTTGTCTGCCTCTCGATGCACGAGAAGTTCGAAGCTGACTATCAGAAGCTGTGCGAAGATTACGTTATCGACTGCGAAGCGGATTCGGCTGAGTTTATGTGAGTATTTAAAAACAATGCTCGGTGAAGTAGTTGTGTCGCGCTCGCGGTACGACTACTGAGGATCTACTTCGAATAACGAAATCCGTAGTTTCGGATGATGGATCTCACGTTTTGTTACTACGAAGTGTTTCGGATCCGATCCGTTCATCGCAATATTTCAGACATGGAATTTGTAAGAACTTATGCCATCGATTTATAAAACCATCTGCGAGGATAAAGTTTTATTGCTTTCTCCAAAATAAAATATACGGGAAATGTATCCTACCACTTAGCTAAGTTACAGAATGGTGACGGATCTGAAGTAAATTGGTAGTAAAGTTAAATTCAAAGTTCGTCGTTTATTCGTTTCGGACCGACGTTTCGACGTTCGTTTTTCGAAGTAGATGCTTTGTATCGGATGTTCGGGTTCGATTCCCGGGTCGGGCACTGATAATGAGTTTTTTTCATACATAACAGCCCGAGTTGCTACGGGCTAAGAGCGGAAAAGGAACCCCTCAACATAGAACATTGGGTTTTTCTTCTTGGTATCAATTTGAGTATGAATAGGTGCCCAATATGGCGATAGGCTCTCCCATGTTAACGCGTTACAGACTACATGGCGATTAGTGAGTTGTTTCGCCTCTGCCTACCCCTCAGGGATATAAGGCGATGGTGTGCGGTATACCATTAAATAATGGTATATGTAACAGATCTGTCGGAACGGAAGCGCCACGGCCCATTAAGAAATGGTTGGAGTCATTAAAAGAGGACTTGAAAGTGAAAGGACCTCCGGCGCTGCAGAAACTTCTGAGCGGCGTCCAAAGGTAGATGATATGTGGTGGCGCCATCTGTTATCCGCGCTTGCTGATGAGCTTTGTTTAATGTATTCACCGCTAGATGGCACTATTTTGCGTGTAATTTTTTAGCGTTTTTTTTTTTTGTAATTAGGTGTGTTTTTTTCTTTCCAATGGCGGGCTTCTTTTGCAACTACATTTGATTTACACATTTTTCATTTTTTTTCCTTTTTTTATATATACACGGTGACTTTATAGTCGTTTTGGAACCGAAGCGTGGTTACTTAGAACAGTTTGTAGGACGCAGAAAAAATAGTGAATAAATTCTACTGTCGATAATAAAAAAATAATCCAAATAATATTTTTCACTCGTTCGAGTTTGATAATGATTTTACAGTAACGCCGCGCCGCAACAATTCTCACAAACGACGCACACTACCAACGCGTGTCAGCTGATACCTACCAAGAGCGGTAAGACGCGCGCGCGGTTCCAGAGTTCTTTAAGTTAAAAACTGGTACACTACCACCTTTAAATTAAATGCTTTATGATGGTATTGATTGTATTTGGGATAATATCAGATCACAACTTACGTTATGTACATACTTCACATCGTGAATCAGCTGATACGAGGCACGAACGTAATTGTTTATTTATTTATTTTTTTCATTTTCACTTTGGAAGAACAAGCATTATTAAATTTATTAAAAATCACAAATAAATACGTAAATGGATATTCCAATTTCTCCTTCATACTTTACACGGGCTTAGGACCGTCGGAAATACCTACTTTATTTAAGCATTACTTTCCGATAAAATACCTACTTCATTTATTGTCATAGTAATAAAAATAAACAGCGCGAACGAACTATGAGTATTTCTGGCGTATTTAAAAAATTTCAGCTATTTACAAAATAATCAACTTACATACCTAAACAGTTTATTTACAAATTACCTATTTACACTTCCTGGTAACGAAGCAACTGCTCGAAATGGAGTCCGCCGCGTTCGATACACAAACGTGCACGTTTTAAGTTATTGTATTTAAGCTTTCGCAAAGTGTCTATCACTTTTCACTCGGTTAAAGGCGTCCACTATCGCACTACGTAACTCGTCAGGTGTTTCGTGTTCCCGAAAATACACGAGTCTTTTTATTTCTGACCACAAGAAAATATCCATTTGACAAATACTCCGCGTTTGAATATTAGTACTGATGACTCATTTTCGTAATCAAAACAGCCGAATCGCGCGCGTGGTGTTGCATTACTGACTGAAAGACGGCGCGACGGGCGGGGGAGCGCAGGAGTGTATGCGCTCGCCGTGCCGAGGCATAAGTACATCAGAGGGGTGCGCGTGATTGGCTACGACGCGACGCGACGCGGCGGTCTCTTTGTAGTTATGAATGGCACCGATCGTAGTGTTTGTAGTGGCGTTACCACGAGTTCACATTTATTATTCGGAAACGAGTATTCATTTTAATTATAAAAAAAATGTTTTAATTTTATTAAAATGATTTTTTTTTTCACTCCTATTATTGATATAGAATTCAAAATTTTCGGTTCCAAAACGACTATAAAGTCACGGTGTATATTTTTTTTATGTTTTTATGCAATTATGCTGTATATTATCTAACGTATATTTGTCATCCTACGTGAGCTTTTTTTTCATGTTTTAGATGTGATTGAGCTTACATAAAGCGCTTTCGTGAAAAGCTTTCTTAATCAATTTATATGTATGGAGCTTGACTTTGTCTTAGGCCGAGTCAAAAAACAGTTAAGAATTGTGTTAATTGTATATTTGGATCAAGTATTCTATGTATTTCGAAAACGTCACGTTTTTTGGTTAAAAAAAATGATTTGGAGGTGATTTGGAGCGTTATATTTTTTTGTAGTAACTCAGCTCAGAGGCGGCCTAAGTCACTTTTTTATGTTCTAAAATCTAACAATATCGCAAAATAGTGGATGTAGGTTTTTTTTATTACTTTGAATGACGAGACTAGCTATAAAAATAGTATTTTCATAATGTAATTGGCTTAAGTCAGCTTGGAAAAAGATGTATTTTTTTTTTGCGTTTTTGTATTTTTTTATGTATCACTGCGCATTGCTATGTTGACCTACACCGATCGGCAGTTTTATTCTGTACAAACTTTGCACCGATGCCTAATTTAATGAATGATTAAAACATTTGACATATAGTCTTATTTATAAAAATTGCGCAAAGCTTTTGTACTTTATTTTAACATCAAGTACTTTTTTCTACTTTCAATTTACCGATGTACTTTTGCCCAAAAAAAAGGTGGAAACCCTACCTCTGATTGGTGCATTTTTAGGCGGTATACTGCGTATATCTTGTTACCGAAGAGCGACAAATTAGTTATTCCCACTCTTCAGCAAATTGGTTTTATTTACATCTCTGCTATATCACAAAAACACGATCAAAGCTGAACCAAATCTGATAAACTCTCCGTCTCCACAGTCTATCTCCGGGCACCAGTCTCTCCTACTTGAACCCGGAGGACGGCGGCTGGTACCGCGCCCGCTGTCTCAACACCACCAGCATAGCCCTCCTGGACAGCGGGAAGATCATCCAGCTCAAACCCACTGACAAATGCAAGAAACTGCCCGAGAAGTATCAGGAGATACCAGAGTTCTGCTGTGTGTTGGACGCTAAAGTCGAGGTGAGGATGTTGAGTAGGTTAAATCTATACTAAAATAAAGCTGAAGAATTTGTTTTTCTTGAATGTAATTTTGAATTTAGAGACTTTGAATACATACTTACAGTTTGCCATTTACAACTTTTTTTTTCTACTCGGTGACATTATAGCGACCGCATTGCTTTTGCTTTGTTTATCTGACAGCCAACTAGATTCATGTTGTATCTCAATATTTGCCAATCACAACGGCCCGACACACTGCGAAGGCTGCCATATGCCATACCGTCAGCACTGAGAAACAGATTTGTTATCACAGCAACGCTCCGTCCTTAGATAGATAACATCTATGAATAAGGGGGTAATATTCTACTTATCGCAGGTCGGTGCTAATCTCAAATGCACGCTAGTTTCCAAAACGCCAAACGGATACAAAGTGAACATCCACGACGTGGACACCGGTTGTGAGGTGGGCGACGGAGAGATCACGCGATGGTCGCCTAAGGTGGAGTACGCTGTTGAACCGGCCGCTCCTGTGGGTAAGTGTTTAGATTTGTTTTTAACCCATTTGGCATCGGAATGTTTGCCGGCAAACATGACAGCTACATGACATTACACGTGTCACGGGAATATAACCTTATTACGTAGTATATAAAGCGGCGATAGCCTCGTTGGGTGTGGAACGGACTGCCGAGACGAATGTCCGCAGGTTCAAATCCCGAGGGCACACACCCCTGACTTTTCTAAAATCATGTGTGTATTCTTTGTTAATTTGTCGTTCGCTTTAACGGTGAAGGAAAACATCGTGAGCAAACCTGAACATCTGAGAAGTTCTCTATAGGAATTTTGAAGGTGTGTGAAGTCTACCAATCCGCACTAGGGCAGCGTGGTGGACTAAGGCCTAATCCTTCTCAGTAGTAGAGGAGGCCCGTGCTCAGCAGTGGACCAGTATATAATACAGGGCTGATATTATTATGTAGTATATATTGTATATGTAGTATATGTATATGTATTACATAATAATGTTATATTCCCGTGAAACACGTAAAGTCATGTAGCTGTCATGTTTGCCGGCACACATTCCGATGCCAAATGGGTTAAATAGCTTAAAGAATTTATATATTATCTACATATGCCTTTGAGATTGCGTTAATAAATGAAACCACGTAATCATTTACCTATGATAAAATTGTGGTAAAATCATCCATGTATAACGAATATTTACATAAAAAATCTTGGTTTTATTTTTGTGATTTTGGTATAATTTTGTGCGAAATGCGAATATGGTGTGCACGTGAGTGCATTTCTGACTGAAAGTATAATGCGGCGACGAGTTCTCTTATAGTAGTAGTGGTATTAAAAAAAATATTATGGATTTTTATTTTGTTCGCAATTTACACTCTTTTATTTTACATCTCTGACTAACTTGTAACATTTAAAAGTTTAATTAATTTATTTAAACAACTAAGGACATTTTTAAATTAGGGATTAAATTTATAAGGAATAACAAGGTATAAACCAAAGTAGCCAGCTCCGGCTGGCAGGTAGGGGGAAATAAAAGGATAAAAGAGATTTAAATGATATTATTTTACGGATTTTTATCGCGGTTTTAATATTTTACTTTTATCTCGACGGTTCGAAGACTTTGCAGCTGTAGTCACGGGGGGAACTGAGGTGTTGTTCATCCGTAAAGTCAGAGTTACAATATCTACCTACATTTTACAATTATACAACTTTTTAAAATTTTGCTGTTGGTGGTCCGATCTACGCAGAATGAGCTCACAGTGACTTGAAAACGAAAACGTCGGGACAAAACTAAAATATAAAAATCGTGGTAAAATCCGTAAAATAGTTTAATTTAAATGTCTAACATTCGCGTAAACATGAGAAATCACTACATAGTACAAAACAAAGTTGCTTTCTCTGTCCCTATGTCCCTTTGTATGCTTAAATCTTTAAAACTACGCAACGGATTTTGATGCGTTTTTTATTAATAGATAGAGTGATTCAAGAGGAAGATTTATATGTATAATAACATCCATTAAATAGTGGAGAAACACTGTTATTTTGTTATGTTATACCCGTGCGAAGCCAGAGCGGGCCGCTATGTTTTTATATACAACGTTCACAGTTTTCCTGTAGTGTATTTAGTATCAGCATTGCACCCGAAGCCGGGGCGGGTCGCTAGTCATCAGGATAAAGTAGGATAAGAGATAATTGTAACATTCCCGTGTTATTCCCAGCGCCCAAGATCCCGGAGGTGTGCCGTCCTGTGCTGCAGGGCGGCTCGCTGGTGGTGCTGGTGGACGCGGCGCCGTGCGCGGGCGGCGTGCGCGCGTGCGTGCGGCGCGCCGACTCCGACGCGCAGAGACACTTCGACGCCGTGCTGCAGGACGTCGTCATGTACGGGGTGGCTGGTCAGTTATGTTTCACATACATACATACATAGCGGCTCGCTGGTGGTGCTGGTGGACGCGGCGCCGTGCGCGGGCGGCGTGCGCGCGTGCGGCGCGCCGACTCCGACGCGCAGAGACACTTCGACGCCGTGCTGCAGGACGTCGTCATGTACGGGGTGGCTGGTCAGTTATGTTTCACATACATACATACATAGCGGCTCGCTGGTGGTGCTGGTGGACGCGGCGCCGTGCGCGGGCGGCGTGCGCGCGTGCGGCGCGCCGACTCCGACGCGCAGAGACACTTCGACGCCGTGCTGCAGGACGTCGTCATGTACGGGGTGGCTGGTCAGTTATGTTTCACATACATACATACATAGCGGCTCGCTGGTGGTGCTGGTGGACGCGGCGCCGTGCGCGGGCGGCGTGCGCGCGTGCGTGCGGCGCGCCGACTCCGACGCGCAGAGACACTTCGACGCCGTGCTGCAGGACGTCGTCATGTACGGGGTGGCTGGTCAGTTATGTTTCACATACATACATACATAGCGGCTCGCTGGTGGTGCTGGTGGACGCGGCGCCGTGCGCGGGCGGCGTGCGCGCGTGCGTGCGGCGCGCCGACTCCGACGCGCAGAGACACTTCGACGCCGTGCTGCAGGACGTCGTCATGTACGGGGTGGCTGGTCAGTTATGTTTCACATACATACATACATAGCGGCTCGCTGGTGGTGCTGGTGGACGCGGCGCCGTGCGCGGGCGGCGTGCGCGCGTGCGTGCGGCGCGCCGACTCCGACGCGCAGAGACACTTCGACGCCGTGCTGCAGGACGTCGTCATGTACGGGGTGGCTGGTCAGTTATGTTTCACATACATACATACATAGCGGCTCGCTGGTGGTGCTGGTGGACGCGGCGCCGTGCGCGGGCGGCGTGCGCGCGCGTGCGGCGCGCCGACTCGACGCGCAGAGACACTTCGACGCCGTGCTGCAGGACGTCGTCATGTACGGGGTGGCTGGTCAGTTATGTTTCACATACATACATACATAGCGGCTCGCTGGTGGTGCTGGTGGACGCGGCGCCGTGCGCGGGCGGCGCGCGTGCGTGCGGCGCGCCGACTCCGACGCGCAGAGACACTTCGACGCCGTGCTGCAGGACGTCGTCATGTACGGGGTGGCTGGTCAGTTATGTTTCACATACATACATACATAGCGGCTCGCTGGTGGTGCTGGTGGACGCGGCGCCGTGCGCGGGCGGCGTGCGTGCGGCGCGCCGACTCCGACGCGCAGAGACACTTCGACGCCGTGCTGCAGGACGTCGTCATGTACGGGGTGGCTGGTCAGTTATGTTTCACATACATACATACATAGCGGCTCGCTGGTGGTGCTGGTGGACGCGGCGCCGTGCGCGGGCGGCGTGCGCGTAGTGCGGCGCGCCGACTCCGACGCGCAGAGACACTTCGACGCCGTGCTGCAGGACGTCGTCATGTACGGGGTGGCTGGTCAGTTATGTTTCACATACATACATACATAGCGGCTCGCTGGTGGTGCTGGTGGACGCGGCGCCGTGCGCGGGCGGCGTGCGCGCGTGCGTGCGGCGCGCCGACTCCGACGCGCAGAGACACTTCGACGCCGTGCTGCAGGACGTCGTCATGTACGGGGTGGCTGGTCAGTTATGTTTCACATACATACATACATAGCGGCTCGCTGGTGGTGCTGGTGGACGCGGCGCCGTGCGCGGGCGGCGTGCGCGCGGTGTGCGGCGCCCCGACTCCGACGCGCAGAGACACTTCGACGCCGTGCTGCAGGACGTCGTCATGTACGGGGTGGCTGGTCAGTTATGTTTCACACAACATACATACATAGCGGCTCGCTGGTGGTGCTGGTGGACGCGGCGCCGTGCGCGGGCGGCGTGCGCGTGCGTGCGGCGCGCCGACTCCGACGCGCAGAGACACTTCGACGCCGTGCTGCAGGACGTCGTCATGTACGGGGTGGCTGGTCAGTTATGTTTCACATACATACATACATAGCGGCTCGCTGGTGGTGCTGGTGGACGCGGCGCCGTGCGCGGGCGGCGTGCGCGCGTGCGGCGCGCCGACTCCGACGCGCAGAGACACTTCGACGCCGTGCTGCAGGACGTCGTCATGTACGGGGTGGCTGGTCAGTTATGTTTCACATACATACATACATAGCGGCTCGCTGGTGGTGCTGGTGGACGCGGCGCCGTGCGCGGGCGGCGTGCGCGCGTGCGTGCGGCGCGCCGACTCCGACGCGCAGAGACACTTCGACGCCGTGCTGCAGGACGTCGTCATGTACGGGGTGGCTGGTCAGTTATGTTTCACATACATACATACATAGCGGCTCGCTGGTGGTGCTGGTGGACGCGGCGCCGTGCGCGGGCGGCGTGCGCGCGCGTGCGGCGCGCCGACTCCGACGCGCAGAGACACTTCGACGCCGTGCTGCAGGACGTCGTCATGTACGGGGTGGCTGGTCAGTTATGTTTCACATACATACATACATAGCGGCTCGCTGGTGGTGCTGGTGGACGCGGCGCCGTGCGCGGGCGGCGTGCGCGCGTGCGGCGCGCCGACTCCGACGCGCAGAGACACTTCGACGCCGTGCTGCAGGACGTCGTCATGTACGGGGTGGCTGGTCAGTTATGTTTCACATACATACATACATAGCGGCTCGCTGGTGGTGCTGGTGGACGCGGCGCCGTGCGCGGGCGGCGTGCGCGCGTGGTGCGGCGCGCCGACTCCGACGCGCAGAGACACTTCGACGCCGTGCTGCAGGACGTCGTCATGTACGGGGTGGCTGGTCAGTTATGTTTCACATACATACATACATAGCGGCTCGCTGGTGGTGCTGGTGGACGCGGCGCCGTGCGCGGGCGGCGTGCGCGCGTGCGTGCGGCGCGCCGACTCCGACGCGCAGAGACACTTCGACGCCGTAGCTGCAGGACGTCGTCATGTACGGGGTGGCTGGTCAGTTATGTTTCACATACATACATACATAGCGGCTCGCTGGTGGTGCTGGTGGACGCGGCGCCGTGCGCGGGCGGCGTGCGCGCGTGCGTGCGGCGCGCCGACTCCGACGCGCAGAGACACTTCGACGCCGTGCTGCAGGACGTCGTCATGTACGGGGTGGCTGGTCAGTTATGTTTCACATACATACATACATAGCGGCTCGCTGGTGGTGCTGGTGGACGCGGCGCCGTGCGCGGGCGGCGTGCGCGCGTGCGGCGCGCCGACCCGACGCGCAGAGACACTTCGACGCCGTGCTGCAGGACGTCGTCATGTACGGGGTGGCTGGTCAGTTATGTTTCACATACATACATACATAGCGGCTCGCTGGTGGTGCTGGTGGACGCGGCGCCGTGCGCGGGCGGCGTGCGCGCGTGCGTGCGGCGCGCCGACTCCGACGCGCAGAGACACTTCGACGCCGTGCTGCAGGACGTCGTCATGTACGGGGTGGCTGGTCAGTTATGTTTCACATACATACATACATAGCGGCTCGCTGGTGGTGCTGGTGGACGCGGCGCCGTGCGCGGGCGGCGTGCGCGCGTGCGGCGCGCCGGCCTCGACGCGCAGAGACACTTCGACGCCGTGCTGCAGGACGTCGTCATGTACGGGGTGGCTGGTCAGTTATGTTTCACATACATACATACATAGCGGCTCGCTGGTGGTGCTGGTGGACGCGGCGCCGTGCGCGGGCGGCGTGCGCGCGTGCGTGCGGCGCGCCGACTCCGACGCGCAGAGACACTTCGACGCCGTGCTGCAGGACGTCGTCATGTACGGGGTGGCTGGTCAGTTATGTTTCACATACATACATACATAGCGGCTCGCTGGTGGTGCTGGTGGACGCGGCGCCGTGCGCGGGCGGCGTGCGCGCGTGCGTGCGGCGCGCCGACTCCGACGCGCAGAGACACTTCGACGCCGTGCTGCAGGACGTCGTCATGTACGGGGTGGCTGGTCAGTTATGTTTCACATACATACATACATAGCGGCTCGCTGGTGGTGCTGGTGGACGCGGCGCCGTGCGCGGGCGGCGTGCGCGCGTGCGTGCGGCGCGCCGACTCCGACGCGCAGAGACACTTCGACGCCGTGCTGCAGGACGTCGTCATGTACGGGGTGGCTGGTCAGTTATGTTTCACATACATACATACATAGCGGCTCGCTGGTGGTGCTGGTGGACGCGGCGCCGTGCGCGGGCGGCGTGCGCGCGTGCGTGCGGCGCGCCGACTCCGACGCGCAGAGACACTTCGACGCCGTGCTGCAGGACGTCGTCATGTACGGGGTGGCTGGTCAGTTATGTTTCACATACATACATACATAGCGGCTCGCTGGTGGTGCTGGTGGACGCGGCGCCGTGCGCGGGCGGCGTGCGCGCGTGCGTGCGGCGCGCCGACTCCGACGCGCAGAGACACTTCGACGCCGTGCTGCAGGACGTCGTTCATGTACGGGGTGGCTGGTCAGTTATGTTTCACATACATACATACATAGCGGCTCGCTGGTGGTGCTGGTGGACGCGGCGCCGTGCGCGGGCGGCGTGCGCGCGTGCGTGCGGCGCGCCGACTCGACGCGCAGAGACACTTCGACGCCGTGCTGCAGGACGTCGTCATGTACGGGGTGGCTGGTCAGTTATGTTTCACATACATACATACATAGCGGGTCGCTGTGGGTGCTGGTGGACGCGGCGCCTTGCGGGCGGCGTGCGCGCGTGCGTGCGGCGCGCCGACTCCGACGCGCAGAGACACTTCGACGCCGTGCTGCAGGACGTCGTCATGTACGGGGTGGCTGGTCAGTTATGTTTCACATACATACATACATAGCGGCTCGCTGGTGGTGCTGGTGGACGCGGCGCCGTGCGCGGCGGCGTGCGCGTGCGTGCGGCGCGCCGACTCCGACGCGCAGAGACACTTCGACGCCGTGCTGCAGGACGTCGTCATGTACGGGGTGGCTGGTCAGTTATGTTTCACATACATACATACATAGCGGCTCGCTGGTGGTGCTGGTGGACGCGGCGCCGTGCGCGGGCGGCGTGCGCGCGTGCGTGCGGCGCGCCGACTCCGACGCGCAGAGACACTTCGACGCCGTGCTGCAGGACGTCGTCATGTACGGGGTGGCTGGTCAGTTATGTTTCACATACATACATACATAGCGGCTCGCTGGTGGTGCTGGTGGACGCGGCGCCGTGCGCGGGCGGCGTGCGCGCGTGCGTGCGGCGCGCCGACTCCGACGCGCAGAGACACTTCGACGCCGTGCTGCAGGACGTCGTCATGTACGGGGTGGCTGGTCAGTTATGTTTCACATACATACATACATAGCGGCTCGCTGGTGGTGCTGGTGGACGCGGCGCCGTGCGCGGGCGGCGTGCGCGTGCGTGCGGCGCGCCGACTCCGACGCGCAGACACTTCGACGCCGTGCTGCAGGACGTCGTCATGTACGGGGTGGCTGGTCAGTTATGTTTCACATACATACATACATAGCGGCTCGCTGGTGGTGCTGGTGGACGCGGCGCCGTGCGCGGGCGGCGTGCGCGCGTGCGTGCGGCGCGCCGACTCCGACGCGCAGAGACACTTCGACGCCGTGCTGCAGGACGTCGTCATGTACGGGGTGGCTGGTCAGTTATGTTTCACATACATACATACATAGCGGCTCGCTGGTGGTGCTGGTGGACGCGGCGCCGTGCGCGGGCGGCGTGCGCGCGTGCGTGCGGCGCGCCGACTCCGACGCGCAGAGACACTTCGACGCCGTGCTGCAGGACGTCGTCATGTACGGAGTGGCTGGTTAGTTATATTGCTTTGAATGACGACACTACATAAATATACGAGCAAGCCGATAGTTTGACAGTAAGCATCGATCAACTATAGACTAATATAGCATTGGAATTACGAAGCACTGTCTGATATATTACTAGGCACGTCATCTTGGGGCATTAAATGTTCAATTATTTAAACACAAGGTATTGCACGCGGCTCCGCCTGAATTAAAAGCCTTTTCAAAAGTACCTAAATCACTGTACTGGTTCATAGTAGCGGTGTTGATGTTCTTTATTTAAAACTTTATTAAAGTAAATATGAGAAATAAGACATACAGACGATAGAAATAATTAAAACATCGGTTGTTTGTTTTATTGCTTTGAATGACGAGACGAGCTTGCCGTTCGCCTGATGGTAAGCGATACGATCCATAAACAGTAGAAACAACACCTTAAATTACAGTTTTTGGTATTTCATTGTGCTCGCACTGAGACATGAGATGTTGAGTCTTATGTCCAGTAGTTACACTGGTTACAACGTACAAACCGGAACACAACTACACACTGCTGCTTGACAGAAATAGACATTGCGGTGGTACCTACCCAGGCGGTCTCTCACATTTGAAAGAACTACCACCAGTAAAAAGTTTCCACTAGTATCCATAATTCGACCCAGTTGTGTCATATGACCCACAAAATATCTAAATATAAGTTAATGTTTCGACAACTGCTTAGTAAAATGTCGTAGATGAAAGAATTGCGATTTTAACTTCTATGAGCCTTCCGATGTCTATGTCCTGTTTACAAAATCCATTAAAAAAAATCTTTTATTAACTTTCTTACTGGCTAGCTATGATAGTTATCTAGAAGCCATCACAACTCACACCATCTTGGTTTTTCTTTTCCCACTCCGTATATACTCTCGCGCACGTTCAGTTTCCGACTCCTGCGCACGTTCCGTTCCTCACATGTACGAATGTATGTTACAGCGACTCCGTTGAAAGAGCCGCCGCTGCAGGGCCAGACGGTGGTGGGCAAGTTCTCAGACGGACTGCACTACCGCGCGCTGTGCAGACGCACCAACATCAAGCAGAACAAATACCAGCTGGAGTACATTGAGTATGGTGAGTGATAGATATATCAAGGGCATTGCAGGCGGTTCTTCATCTGTGTGAAGAAGTTTTTCCGGGATTAAAGTCCCACTTTATTTTGTCCGGGACAAAAAGTAGTTTTCAGGAGTAATGTATTATAATAATATCAGCCCTGTAGTATATACTGTCCCACTGCTGCACGGGCTTCCTCTACTACTGAGATGCATTAGCCCATAGTCCACCACGCTGTAGTGCGGGCAGACTCCACACACCCTCATAATTCCTATGGAGAACTTCTCAGATGTGCAGGTTTCCTCACGATGTTTTCCTTCACCGTTAAAGCAAGTGATAATTCACAAAGAAAAATCAGATGTATGTACCATTGGGTTTTGAACCTGCGGACATTCGTCTCGGCAGTCCATTCCACACCCAACTATGCTATCACTGCTTTAAATATCTTTATATAATTTATTTATCTATCACAAATTCAATGTAAGTTTAAAGTAACAACACCAAACACCTAAATTCACATTAATACAAATTTAAAACATAAAATTTGAACTTTGTAAAACAAAGGATAAAATTATTTATTAACTACTAGCTGACCCGATAGACGTTGTCCCGTCTTAACTATGAATTCGCAGCGCGCATTCTGTCGATTGCTGACAGTTATTTCAAAATTAATGTTTTTGTTAAGTTTTTTTAATTTTCTAATTTTCCGCGCAATTTAACAATAACCTAACAATAACAAACACAACAAAAAAAATCGTGAAATCGGTCCAGCCGTTCACGCGTGATGGTGTGACCAAGGGAAATAGGGATTCATTTTTATATATAATATATAGATATAACTTACGATCGGGCCATACGATTGCTTAATACTATAATCTCAGAACTTGGATATATTTATATGTAACCTGTCAGAATTCATTGAAATGGCTCATAAATGTATTGAAATAAATTGTTAAAATTAAATCTTTATAACATCGCATTAGTTTCAACTGTTATGGTGTTATAATATATAAATAAATAAATATAACTTATCATCAACAGGCAACATAGAAGTGTCCAAGTTGGAGATGCTGTACCCTTGCCCGCAAGAGTACGACGTGGGCCAGGTGCCCACCGTGGTGTCCGTGGTGACGCTGGACGTCGGCGCCGAGCTCACGGCCGCCGCGCTGGAATACCTCGAACAACTCAAGGAGCAGGAGATGATGCTGGTAAGGGACTACCGTAATGGGAATGGAGGTTAGGGGCCGTAATGGGAATTTACTGGAAGGTCTTTCATATGTGAGAGTCTGTGTTGCAGTAAACGCAATAGACAGCTCACTGGTCAGCGTACATCACTACTTTTTTAAGTCCCCTCTCTATCTCTCTTGTCTCTGACTGATGTAACGTTCAATATCTCTTTGATTATATTAAGTAAATAAAACTTATTTAAAGTCTCGTCAAGTGCTTTATTAATAAGAACAGTCCGCCTGGGTGGGTACCACCACAATGTCTATTTCTGCCAAGCAGTGCGTAGTCACTGTTGTGTTCCGATTTGAAGGGCATTGTAGCCAGTGTAACTACTGGACATAATGAGACTTAACATCTCATGTCTCAGGCGAGCGCAGTGGAATACCAAACAATACTTTGTATTTCAAGGTGTTGGTGTTTCTACTGTTTATCGTATCGCTTACCATCAGGCGAACGACAAGCTCGTCTCGTCATTCAAAGCAGTAAAAAAAAGTTATCGCGGGATTATCTGTTGGTTATGCGGTACCAAAATGGTAATACATAAATGCCATGATAGTATAGGCTATCTGTAGAATAAAGGGTACTACACAGTAACACGTTAACGTTTTGGTAATGTGTTACCATGATGATACCGGGTACCAAATATGGTAATTTTATGCTTTTGTAATACTTGATAATTTGTGAGAACTTTTTGTTTATATGTAATGTTAAGTTATAGACATTCCCCCTTATTCATGGACGTTATTTATCTAAAGACGGAGCATTGCTGTGATAACAAGTCTATTTCTCCGCTTCGTTTATCTGACAGCCAACTAGATTCAAGTTGTATCTCAATATTAGCCAATCACAACGGCCCTATGCCTACGCACGGCGAAGGCTGCCATGCTGCCAGCATTGAGAAACAGATTTGTTATCGCAGCAAAGATAGAGCTTAGATGAATTACGGCTATGAATAAAGTGGATTGTTTATTGCCCATTAGACTTTACCGGATGGCGCCAAGACAGCGCCCAGCGGCAGCGCGGCCATTTTGACAGTGATCAAAACAAATGAGAACATGCAAAAGAAGCTTGTCGAATTATCCACGCCTGACTGGAAGAAAATAGAAGAACGCGGAGGGGATGTTGTCGGTACGTTTGTTTGTTTGAACCATCGATATATGTACTACGTACTAAATTTGGCATTCCGATAATTCACTGTGCTCAACTGAATTGAACTGCGATCCGTTCAAACTGACTTCAGTATGGTCAATATTGACAACTCGTGGTTGTCATTTTAGTTCAGATTTTGAACAAATAGTTTATATGGACGGTGTCTACAGAATATACGTCAATGGTTTGAACCCTTTAATCTCAGGAACTATTAAATCCATCGATATATATGTACTACGTACTAGATTTGGCGTTCCGAACATTCACTGTGTTCAACTGAACTGAACTGCGATCCATTCAAACTGTTTTTAGTATGGTCAATATTGACAGCTTGTGGTTGTGTACGGAGTGGCGCTCATGATATAAGAACTCGAGTCTAAGTGTAAACCTGGTTTTGAATAAAAAATATTAGTCAAATAAGTAAAATTATTTGTTGTTCAAGTAAATCGGAATTTTTACATGAATTACGATGCGTGCGAAAGAAATACATGAAGCGATATCCTCACTCCACGCCCACTCCTGCACATAGCCGTATTTGAAACTTGAATTACTGCCTCATTCCTTATCGAATTTTAATGCCATTTTCACAAAAGGACTTATTTTTTGTACTAATTGCTGTTACATATAAAAAAATGCAGAAAATCAAACATAGCCAAATCTACCAACCAACCTGCACTAGTCCAGCGTGGTGGACTAAGGCCTAATCCCTCTCAGTAGTAGAGGAGGCCCGTGCTCAGCAGTGGGCAAGTATATAAAACAGGGCTGATATTAAATACAGTCAAATACCCTATTATCATAAAGAGAGAGGCTGTTAAAAGATATTTCTTTCCACAGAGACACAATGCCTCATGTACAGCGACATGGAATGCCTCCAACTACCCTCTACTGGCGGCATGCTGCAGGTGTTGGACGTGAGCCTGCTGGCGGACGGCAGCGTGTCGGCGTGTCAGGAGGGACTTGCGCACGCGCAGTACGTGTTCACGCACCTCGCGAGCATGGTGAGTTGAAGCGAATTTATTACAGAGTCATTTTAATATTGCGTTACTAAATGAAACCACATACTTATCTACTTGGAAATAACACTTTACAATAGGTTACTTGAGCCGTAGATGTTTAATAAAATAGTGTAAGTTTCGAACAAAATTAAATATTTTTCAAAATTGATTTTATTTTTACGCGCTCTAATGCCACTACTACTACGCTAAGAGAATCCGTCGCAGCGGCATCATACTTTGAGTCAGAAATACACCCACGCACACGAAATATTCGCAATAAACTACAAAATGATCAAAAAAATTCAATACTAAAACCAGGATATTTGGTAAAAATATTAATGGCTGATTTTCGACACAATGTCAGCAAAGGTGAAGACGAGTATGTGGTTTCATTTAGTAACGCAATGTTAAAATGACCCTGTATATGAGCATTGACGTATATTCTATAGACGCGAACATCAATTTTGGATTCGGCGCCTATTTAAAATTTATGTTTCTACTGTTTATGGATCGTATCGCTTACCAACAGGCGAACGGCAAGCTCGTCTCGTCATTCAAAGCAATAAAAAAACCAATATAATTCAATACTACGCAATAGTTTGACTGCTAAAAATCCTACCATATAACAATTATTTTATGTTTTAGATGGCTGAATACTGCAACAGCGAACTTGGTCGCCAACCGTACTTGCCGAAAGTCGAGGAGCTTTGCATAGCGAAATGTCCACCGAGTAAGTACATAATATATGTACTATAGCGGTAGGTACTATAAATAAAAGAACTGTGTAACATTACACTTTTATGGCGGTACAGTACAAAGGACGTTAATTTGGTACAAATACTTATATCTAATACAAAACTCGCGCCGTACAAGACGGCGGAACGCGCCTCGCTTCGATGGTGACTGGGGCCGCACTACACAGGCGCGGGCACGCTGCGCGAGTCGTCCCGGGCGCCGCCGCGGGGGCAGGGGTGGCGTGCGAGGAATAGGGACGTGCGCTACACCGCATTTATATTTACACAGGATCGATTTTTGAGATGGGGCAGCGAGGGCTGCTATCTTAAGAGCCCCAAACAAACGGCTTCGATCATAATATATTAGACGACAGCTACAGAAGACAAACACATTATGAACCCATTTACCATCTGGATAAATAATAAGGTTATATTCCCGTGACACGCGTAATGTTGTGTAGCTGTCATGTTAGCCGGCTAACATTCCGATGGTAAATGGGTTAATAAATCTCAATCGAATTGTGTATGTCCTTTTTTTGAAGTTGGTTAAAAATCAATGTTAGACTCGTTATCGCGCTCTCTTTCTCACTTACGCAGCGTTATGGCCGGTGAGGTCACAGTTTGCTATTTTTTTCGACAGCTACACATTCTACCAAACTAAAGCTATATAACTTATTTATTGTTGCATGATTTTGAAAATTCTTTTCCTTTGTTAGGTTTTGGATGACATACATTTTTTAATACATGTTTACACCAGGCAACTATAGTCGCTTCGAGTAACACAAGCGCGCAAGAAAATTGTTTCATATTATTTTTTTTATCCGACAAAATGGCCTTACTGCGCCTGATGGAAAGCGGAGTGAGGTCCAATAGAACATCGACTGACGAGAGATGATTACCCCTCGGCAGTCGACACAATTATGCCTGTTGGAACTGGGTATACACAGACTGACCCCTGAACGCGACACACAAGGGCCACTATGGCGGGTTTTAACACCTTGTGTATGGTCGCTATCCCGGCGGATATAAAATATATCCTACCACCTTCGTATGCGCTTCGTCGCGGTAATATGTGATTTGACAATAGTGTGGCCTCGGCATGTCAAGTGAAATTACTTACAAAGTTAATAATCGACAAACAAAATTAAAAATTTGAGCGCAAAGCTATACATATTTGATTGTTTGTCACAATCGATCCGGAAATTTTAAAAGCACTGCAGCAATTACTTACTGAATTGTTAAAAAAACTATGTAAGGTGTATGTTTTGTTGGCTGTTCAAATAATAATAATAATATCAGCCCTATATTATATACTGTCCCACTGTTGGGCACGGGTCTCGTCTACTACTGAGAGGGAATAGGCCTTAGTCCACCACGCTGGCCTAGTGCGGGTTGGTAGACTTCACACACCTTCGAAAATTCCTATAGAGAATTTCTCAGGTATGCATTCCTCACGATGTTTTTCATCACCATTAATTCAAATAAATAAATAAATAAAGTCGGTCGTTATCCGGGTGGATATAAGACATATCCTACCACCAGCAAAAAACGCTACAGTAACATTAAAATCAACAGACTCGAAATGGTACCGCGCCGTGTTCCTGGAGCAGTTGGACGGTCCCGGGGGCGGCAAGGCACGCATCCTGTATGTCGACACGGGGTACCTGGGCGTGGTACCCGTCGAGCTGCTCAGGAAGATGCTGCCGGAGTTCGTGAAGGGACTGCCGGCCCTCGCGTGCCATCTGGAGATTAAAGGTATCAAATAATAATAATATCAGCACTGAAATTAATCTAATTTTCGGATTCTATCGCGGTGTTAGTATTTTATTTTCTCCCGACGTTTCGAAGACTTTGCAGCCTTCATGGTCACGGGGGGGACGTCGGGAGAAAATAAAATACTAACACCGCGATAGAATCCGAAAATTAGTTTAATTTCAGTGTCTAACATTCGCGTAAACATAAGAAATCATTAATATCAGCACTGTATTGTATACTGTCTCGCTGTTGGGCACGGGCCTCCTCTACTACTGAGAGGGAATAGGCCTTAGTCAACCACGCTGTAGTGCGGATTGGTAGACTTCACACACCCTCGAAATTCCTGTACAGAACTTCTCAGGTATGCAGGTTTCCTCACGATGTTTTCCTTCGCCGTTAAAGCGAACGATAAATTCACAAAGAATACACACATAATTTTAGAAAAGTCAGAGGTGTATTCCCTTGGGATTTGAACCTGCGGATATACGTCTCGGCAGTACGTTCCACACCCAACTAGGCTATCGCCGCTTTTTTTTTATCAAAGGTATGAATGAACTAAATAACTAGTGAAATTTTTTTTTGCTTTGAATGACGAGGCGAGCTTGCCGTTCGCCTGATGGTAAGCGATACGATCCATAAACAGCAGAAACACCAACACCTTGAATTATAAAGTATTGTTTGGTATTCCACTGCGCTCGCCATACTGAGACATGAGATGTTAATTATTATGTCCAGTAGTTAGTAGTTACACTGGCTACAATGGCCTTCAAACCGGAACACGACAATGACTACACACTGCTGCTTGGCGGCAGAAATAGACATTGCGGTGGTACCTACCCAGGCGAACTCTCACATATGAGACACCTACCAGTGAAAATCTAAATAAAACTTGTTTTCGGATTTTATCACGGTTTCTATACTTTCCGATGTCTCAAAAACGCAGCCTTCGTGGTCAAAGTAGGGACTAAAGTGTTGGTCATCCGTAAAGTTGAAGTTACAATATCTACCTACATTTTACAATTAACAATTTAAATTTTTTTTTGCTGTTGGTCCGATCTACGCAGAATGAGCCCACATTGTCTTAAAGCCTCTGTCTACCCCTTATATAAATAATTTGTTCCAGATTTCCCGTCACGTCCCACGCCAGACATGCTGGCCAAAGCGCGGCAGCACATGAGAGTCGACGAGCAAGGCCGCGGACAGCTGCGCGTCACCAAGTGCACCAAACTCGACGACGGAATGTACTCCGTGGAGGCTAAGGAATTGATCCAGGCCATGATGGGATGGGAGTAGATTCGAGAAGCATATCGATAAAAAATCGATATCGCTAAAAAATCCCTATCGATAAAAAAATCGATGAACTTCTTAGCCGTTATAATTGAGAGGACAATGAGGACAACTTTTTGATATTTTTAAATATTTGCTATTTTTTTATATATTACAAACCTTTCCTTAACACTAACGAACACATTAAAGAAAGATTTATCGAATTCGGTGCAGTCGTTTGGAAGTTATGCGCGTACAAACATTACGGTTAATTTTTATTTATATAGATTTGGAATGTACGGTAAACGATCTTCCTATCTAGGTAGAATAAATACTTCTATGTAAATTAGGGATGCATTTTCTTGTTTGATAAACAGCAGTAGGAACGATAAGATAGTATAGTTAAACAAGTAATAAAGAACCGCTTTCTGACGCCCTCTCGATTACCACGGTATTGATGATGTTTGAGATCGGTTGTCGTAATATCGATATTTAATATCGAATAAGTACTCATAGCGATTTTTGATTAAGTCATGCTTATATCGATATTTAATGTCGATTGAATTGGATTCATTTGTATTTTTAACATTGGTTTAGCCGTACTAGTATCGGTGATTGAAAGCGATAATGGGCTATATCGATAAAATATTCGGTGTTCGAAATCGATAAAAAAATACTATTGCTGACTGCGAATTGACAATTTCAATATTTTTTTTTTTTTATATATTCGCATCGGTTCGCAGATAGTGATTGGGGTCGTTTATAGTAATCGGCTGTACGTTATATTAGAAATATCGATGTTCAAGATCGATAGAAATGTATAAGTATTGTAGTTGTATATGGAGAATATCGATATGTTTTTTCTTGTGTGTAATGAACGTTTATTTCTTTCATGTTACCTATAGATTTAAATTTCAAATGACATCTTGACACAATACTGATATGCTTTTTATAAACAAACCGATAGTCTCCACGTTATATCGACTTTTAACATCGATATTTATAATAATTATCGTTCAATCGGTATCAGTGAAAGTTATGTTACAAACATTACAATTAGGTTATAAGTTTTGTATTAAAACATCGTTAAATTAGACATATGGTCAAACTTAGTGTTTAAGTGATCGATCGACAAATCGATGGACTTTAAGCATCGATAACTGTATCGATAAGATTTCACGGCTTGATTTATAAACCATCTATAATATTTTCTACTACTGTACATTGCAATCTGATAGTAGAATGATATAAAAAGAAAACCTATATAAATAATCTTAGAGGTTCTTCAGTAGATAAGAAAACCTGCATCAATAGTTTAAACTAAAGTTTTTCAGTAGATTACGTGTCTCACATATTGTATAGATACTAAATATATCATTTTGACATTGCGTTACTAAATGAACCCACATACTCAATTTGAAAATAGCACATTAAAGTTACTCGAACTGTATGGAGAGGTTCCCTATTTTGAAAATAACATTACAATAAGTTATTCGAACTGAATAGAAGAGAGGTTCTCATTTTTTTTTTTCTCATAGACCCTTTCCAACTTTTGTTGGTTGCGGTGCACTTTTAATTTTTACAGAGAAAATGCATTACAACTATCGCTCAGACATTGTGGGGTTTATGTTGAAGTCACCTTACGACCCCATTCAATATTATCTGCCTTCATAGGTGAAGTCAGCCAACATTTTAGTACTTTACCATCAAACCAGATGAATTTTCGTGGACCCCTTACGAATTGTGGACTTCTACTTTTCGGTCTGTTGACTCTCGTTAATTCTCCCGTGGTACCCTGAGGGTCCTGGACCACGGTATCAGTGGTATAGAATATCGAGAACACGAATGTAATAATAAAGATGCTCGACATATAGGTGCGGATGTTATAGAGGGTCTACTTCGAAAAACGAAATCCGTAGTTTCGGATGACGGATCGCACGTTTTGTTACTACGAAGTGTTACGGATCCGATCTGTTCATCGCAATATTTCAGACATGGAGTAATTTATAGGGTTTCCCCATCCTTTTTTAAAACCGTCTGCGAGGATAAAGATCTACTTCTTCTTCAGCCTTCATCTACCCAATGCTGAGTAAAGGCCTCTTCCATATTTCGCTAACTAGCGCGGTCTTGGGCTTTCCGCATCCAGTCTTTCCCGGCCGTCCGAATGATGTCGTCGGTCCATCTTCGCGGCTGCGTCCCCACGTTCTTGAGCCCAGTTCTTGGCCACCATTCTAGCACCTTCCTCCCCCATAGCCATCTAATGTGCGGCTTACCTGGCCTGCCCATTTCCACTTCCTTCGAGCGATGACTTCGGCTACGTCTCGAAGACTGGTTCTCTTGCGGATCTCGGTATTGTGTACCATATCCCGAAGAGAAATACCCAACATAGCTCTCTGGACTATGGAGAGAGCTATGCTGATGCTTTTTCAAAAAAAAAAAATACGTGGAGTTGATCTTACAACTATGGTAAGCTACAGAATGGTGACAGATCCGAAGTAATTTGGTAGTAGAGTTAAATCCGAAGTTCGTCGTTGCTTCGTTTCGGACCGACGTTTAGACATTCGTTTTTAGAAGTAGACCGTCTGTATTTGACGTCGGAACCGCGTCCCGGTAAGATCATTTGTGATAGCTTCAGTAAACGCAGTTTTATAATATATAGCCGACTTAATGTGAATTAATATGATTTGATTCAACTAGTAGAGCCTAGGCTACGTTGGGAAGATGGAAGTAGCCTTAAGGGAAATTAGGCAATCGCTTAGGGGTCCGGTATATGTCAGGGGCCTCTCGTCCTTAAGGAAAAGTGGCAATTAAAGGAGATGTCCAAAAGCGGTTTTTTATTCGATAATTTTTTTTTTTTTTTTTTTATTATGGCCCGGCGTAGTGTCCCCACTGCGCCTGATGGTAAGTGTATTGGGGTCTTAAAGAATGTCGACTGACGAGAGATGATTACCCCTCGGCAGTCGACACAATTATGCCGGCCTGGTAGAACCGGATATACACAGACTGATCCTGAAGCTCGACTTAAGTGAGCCATTGTGGCGGGTTTTGACAAAATTAATAATCGACGATGATTAAAATCGTCCAAGGAGAATAAAATTTCAGCGCAACGCTATATATGTGTTGTTTTTGTCACAATCGATCCGGTTTATATCGAGATGGTTTGATTATAATTGATAGTAAGCTATTACCGATATTTTTAGATAATATCGAATAAAATATTTCGACTTCAAACTCACTTATTACCTAGTTTTAAGACATCCGCATCGAATTTCGATATGGTACCTAAAATTGTTTGGATATGTCTAAAAGCTTTCTTATTGAAATAGGTTTTTACAAGAGCTTTTGAATTGTCTATGACAGTTTAAAATTAAAGAAAAATGTTTCTTTTAGGTTATTTTCAGAATAGCATTCAATTTCCCCATTTTCAAGATATTATTCCATTTATACATTTTTAGTATCGATTGTAATCATTCGGATCGTGATATCGATTACAAGTTCCATATGCTTATTTCGTTCCACCAATTCGATTGTACTATTCCGGAATTAAATCATTTCATATTGATTCCCGAATTAAATCGATGAACAATCTAGTTCCGTTTTGTTACTTGGTTGAAACGGCTGGTTTCCATTATAATCATTCGGATTCCGATCGTGATATCCAATGTCCAAATGACACTGATTAAGTAAAGTTTCATTTCCTTCCCTGACTATCCGTCAGTATCGATTGTACTTTCCACGTATCGGATCATTATCGATACCTGAATTAAATCTTTTAAGATTTCAAGTTCAATTTGCTTGTTTAGTCCAATCGGATAGTATCGATTGGGCTTTTACGGACTCCTAATCATTCTATATTAGGTATATATATAGTATCACGCCTATATTCCCTGAGGGTAGGCAGACTATGGATTGCCACGGTCGATTATGACACTTCTTACGCTTCCTACATTTTTATAAATTTTTTCACGTTGCCTGGTTCAGAGTACTTTTGACTTGGCCTTTGCTAAGAATGTCAGATACGTTCGAAGGTTCGGTGAGGTCAACATTTTTTGACCTCACCGAAGTTATCCATCAAGATTTATTATAAATTCTTATCAAAATATTTGTCCGTGATGTTTATAAAGCTACATCCTAACGTGCAACGGCAAAGGATTCGAGTTAGTTTTTTTTTATTCTAAAACCTAATCGGTCAGTATCGAGTGTACTTTCCGGGTATCGGATCATTCTTTATCGATACCTGAATTAAATCGATTAAGATTTCAAGTTCCATTTTCATGTTTAGTCCAATCTGATAGTATCGATTGTGATTTTCCGGAATCATATCATTCGACATTAGGTACATATATAGTATTACGTCTATTTTCCCTAAGGGTGGGTAGGCAGACTATGGATTGCCAAGGTTGATTATAACACTTCTTTCGCTTGCTACATTTTTATAATTTTTTTCACGTTGCCTGGTTCAGAGTACTTTTGACTTGGCCTTTGCTAAGAATGTCAGATACGTTCGAAGGTTCGGTGAGGTCAAAATTTTATCCATCAAGATTTATTATAAATTCTTATGTCCGTGATGTTTATAAAGCTACGTAGCTTTAACTTACCACGGCAAAGGATTCAAATTAACTTTCCTTCTTTAAAACCTAAATGGTTACTTTCAAATTTAAATTATATTCATACATTTCCCGTTTCTAGCGATAGAGGTCGCTGGATGCATTTATAATTGGTTTGTATAGAAATCTTTAGAGCCTGTGTTTAGCGTCTTGTGGCATTTCGGAACTTTTTACATAATTCCACGCCCCTAAGGTGTTTTTGGAAGTTCTGGCTTTAATTGGCTATTCATATAGAGTAGAATAGCAATCGTGTATTGCAGAATGAAGGTCAAATACAGGTTGTAATTAAATATTAATATGTGTGAATACATTATATCGTGCTATATATTTCTCACGCACGTACTGTTATGGCCAGTCACACTCGGTGACGTCACAGTTTGCTATTTCTCTTATTTGACAGCTACCCGTTACAGAGAACAATTACTAAAGCCATAGAAGACATTCTCAGATGGCTACTTAATATATATGTTGATACTATATTACCTTATGGCTTGGATAATGTGACAGAAAGAGATGCATGCTCATTTCATGCATTTGAAATTTACCTGTTTTTCCGTAACTTTATTCCAGTAATTTTACAGGGTCGATTAACAAAATATCGACAAAAAATATTTCACATGCAGATCGTAACTTACATTGCGGTTTAATATGATTTTTTAATAAAAACATGTTTTACCAGATTACTTAAAATGGTGGGTTCGGAACAATAACACACTTTAAATGACAAAACATTTTGATCAACTTAAAGAGTTAATCTAAAAAATAACATTATTGAAGTCTCCCTGAGTCAGTATCAGATAAAAATGATGTAGGTTTCTGGTTTGGATTGACTACTCAAATCTTTCGAAATAAAATGTCTTAAACAAGTCTTGCGGGTGGTAGGATATATTTTATATCCGCCCTGATAGCGACCGTGCACAAGGTGTTCAAACCCGCCATAGTGGCTCACGTGTGTCGCGTTGATCAGCCTGTGTATAGTCCAACAGGCATAATTGTGTCGACTGAGGGGTAATCATCTCTCGTCAGTCGACATTCTATTGGACCGCACTCCACTTACCATCAGGTGGGTCACTTTGCCATGTCAATATAAGAAACATGTGATTTTAATTCAGTTTCCAATTGCACATTACAATGCGATGTATCCATACATTTTTTTAGGTATCGTCTTTCCTAGAATCTGTTTTTTATGTCATCTGTTTTTTTTTTATTCTTAATACTTTCGTTTTATCAAATAATATATAAAACGAAAGTATAAAATAAACAAAAAAACTGATACGACAGTATTTTTTGATATTTTGTAAAAACTATTTCGTTATATACATTAGTATTAGAAATACTCTAAATCAGAGGTTTCCTAACTTTTTTTTCTCATAGACCACTTTCAAAGTTTTGCTGGTTCCGATGGACCTTTTTTTTGTTTCGCGGAATACATTACCACTAACACCCAGCTTTCACGGGGTGCGATTGGACAGTTATATTTGGGGCCACCGTGCCTTACCAACCTGCCTAGGACCCCTATCAATATTATCTGCCTATATTGATAGGTGAAGTCAAGCCGACATTTTAGTTCTTTCTATCAAATCAGAAAAAATTTCGTGGGCGCTTACGAATTGTGAAGCCTCAGTTTCCCGAGACCCCTGGGGTCCTCCTGGGTCTCTTTGGGAATCAATGATGTGGAGAATGCCACCCGATGTAGAAAAGGCTTATGTTTTTTGTCACCAGGTTTTCACCTCTCAAGTACAAGAAAGTATAAAAACAGTAATATCACTTCTGTTTTTCTATTTTTTTTTATTACACAGGGTCATTTTGACATTACATTCATAATTGAAACGATTTGCTAAAAACATCCTTTAATAATAAATATTACCAAAAATTCTTGTTTTAATTATTTTATGATTATGTTGTTGCGACGAATTCTCTTAGTAGTAGTAGTAGTAGTAGTGGCATTAGGGCGCGTAAAATTAAAATCACTTTTTATTAATATTTATTTTCTGTAAAACTTACACTTTTTTATTTTCTTTATTACATCTACGGATAACTTAATATAAAGTGTTATCTTCAATAAGATAAGTATGTGGTTTCATTTAGTAACGCAATGTCAAAATGACCCTGTAATAAATTTCAATTGTTTTCCCTTTATTTATGACACACAGTGTGTTGTTTTTTAGTTAATAGAAATCGCATTTATATTTCGAAAATGCATTTTTATTATCTTAACCGTTACCTTATGGTGGTAATTTTTTTTTGTAATCTAGTTTTAAGTTTACCTTTATTTTTGTGATATACAAGGAAGCGAGCTTGTTTACATCACAAAATTTGTGAAGTGCTTTATTTTTGTTAATATTTCATATCTTCCAAGTTTTTTTTTCAATAAGGGGACGTTCAAGTGTTACACAACGCAATTTTTGGAGATTTTTCACTCCCCCTATTCTATTATTCTCTCTGATTGCAAGTAGTCAAAAAATGTCTAAAATTGTATTCTGTAATTACTTGCTAATATAATGTTAATACTGTAAAAAGAGCGTTTAACAAAAGCTTTGTTCTGATTGGCTTATTTTCACAATGGATTAATAGTAGATAGGGATCGTTTATAAACTGCGATTAGTCAATATAAGTGTGGGTAAGTTTGTAAAAGACACTACTCTAGTTTATTAAGCGAAGGTGTAGTAAAAAAGTTGTAATAAAAAATTGAATTCAATGGTTGTTTAATTTCTGGTTGTCAGGATTATATAGGCCTTCATATGTGAGTCCGCCTTCGTAGGTACCACCGCAAAGTCTATTTCTGCGAGCACTGTATATTCACTGTTGACTTTCGGTTTGAAGAACATTGTAGCCAGTGTAACTACTGGACATTATCAGTCTTACTTATAAATTTGTTTTAGCGTTGAGGTGATTAAGAATTGCTTAAATATCTGTCAAAAACATCGCCGGTTCCTAGTTTAAACTGAAGAGGCAAGATTGCGGCTTGACTTACAGCTGATCGAGTAAATTTGTATTATTTGTAGGACTTCATAAAACTTAACATCTCATGTCTCAAGATGGCGAGTGCAGTAGAATACCAAACAATACTTTGTAATTCAAGGTGTTGGTGTTTCTACTGTTTATGGAGGGTCATATCGCTTACCATCACGCCGGTTCCAACTGGCCGGCATAAAATATAAAAGAAACAAATCGATAAAATCATCTCAGCCTCACTTTAATACGACCAGTAAATTTTTCATCGGACAACTTCTCATACATCAACTCGGGACTCAAAGGCCTATCCTCAAACGCCCTTTTAAAAGACCTAATAATCGCCTGCTTATCCAAAAACTGTTGATCCTTGTTATTCTTCGAAAAAGCCGTCAAAGTGGTATCGACCCAGGCTTCGTAATACGGCTTTGTGTGATGGTTGATAGAAGTTGGCGCCCACTTCGCAACTTCTGTCGGAGGCGATCGGACCCGACGTGTAACCGACATATCGGGTGACGTCACATGCCTTCTCATTCTACGACATTTACCTGTCTTTTTCATTACCGGCTTTTCTTTAACACTAACCCGGCTAACAGTGGCTTTTACTTTAGGCTTAAACGTCTCGATAGGCTTCGGTTTCTTGCTAATATCGTTTGGTATGTTTATTTTTAGAGGCGTCATTGGTTTTTTTTTCTGGTCGACAAAAGTGACCGCCTTGAAGATCCTCATAGTGTCGTTCTTCGACATTATTGTTTTGATAACCGGTTTACGTCTTGTATCATATTCCGGTTTTTCGGATTTGCCGGAATTTTTCGAGTTGTTCGAATAACTCTCTTTCACTTTTGGCGTTTCTGTTTCGGTGTTTAGCGGCTTTTTTATCTTTTCAACTGTAACAATAAAATCATCAGCTATAGTTGTCCACTGCTCAAGACTGGCCTCCTTTGATAGCATAAAAAATTGATCGATTTTTTATCATTTTTCATACAGGCACGATTCCACTGTCTACCTGATGGTAAATGGCGTGGGGCTCAATAGAATGTCGACTGACGAGAGATAATTATCCCTCGACCGCAGTAATATTGGTAAGAAATTACTTACCATTCTTGTAATCAACCTGTTTACTGGCGTTAATTTCATTTTTAGACAATTCTGAATTCACATGGTTCAAACTTCTTAACCTTAAAGTATATTTTTCTCTGATAACCTTCTTATCTTTAGCGTCCAAAATCTTCGCTTCTCGTTTCTCAGGTTTTCTCGAACAAGGAGCACCAACAGTATCGTGTTTGTCCTCTTTCTTTTTATCGTTTTTTTGTATCGTTCTTTGGTTGGAATCGCCGCGGTCCGGCGGGAAGGACTTATCGCAGTTTACTTTTCCAATTAGTTTTTTAGTATCGCCGTTGTCTTTTATAACTCTTCCTGCTTTCCTTTGCTCGTATCTTTTGTTTTGTTTATCCATTAAACGGGTTCACTGAAATTTTTATGACCTGTCCAGAAATATTTTTGACAAATTGTAAATCGCCATTTGCCATCGGTGTTTGTTTTTTATTAACGCCAAAAAGTTTGGTTGTGTTATTATTTAAAACTGATATTTAGTTAGTATTATGGATTGCGTCCATCAGCCAGGTTTGGTAGCTCGCGATGCAATATAAAAGTCCTTCTCCGATAGGTACTGGTGGTTTACTGGTGCATATGTGAGTCTTCCTGGGTAGGTACCATCGCAACGTCTATTTCTGTCAAGCAGCAGTGTGTAGCCACGGTTGTGTTCCGGTTTGAAAGACATTGCAGCCAGTGTAACTACTGGACATAATAAGACTTAACATCTCATGTCTCAGGATGACGAGCGCAGTGTAATACCAAACAATACTTTGTAATTCAAGGTGTTGGTGTTTCTTCTGTTTATGGGCGGTCGTGTCGCTTACCACTAGGGGAAGGGGAAGCTCGTATTGTCATTCAATTAAAAATAAATTGAAAATAAAGTAAATTTTGTATAAAAGTGCGTCCATTACAAAAGGGTCACAGCGGGAAGGATTAAGTCACTGCACGCACAGCATCGTGCGGATCGCAACGCCCCGACCCAGTCGATCATAATACATGTATAGCTTTAGGAATTATGTGCTATATTTACCTCAATTTCATTTTATATAGCGGTCAATCTTATTGCTTTAATTAATAATAATTTTTATTTGGCATAACTTAATCAGTAACACGACCACGAACCGGGAGACGCAGCGTAGGCAGGCCCCCCACGACATGGACCGACGACCTGGTGAGGGTCGCCGGAGTCCGATGGATGAGGGCGGCCCAGAACCGGTCCCTGTGGCGCTTAATAGGGGAGGCCTATGTCTAGCAGTGGACAATTCCCGGTTGAAATGATGATAATGAGTCAGTAACATCTAAATTAAAAAAACATATACCTACATATTTTTTTTGTTATGTAAATATACTTAATAAAAATATATTATTATTAATTACCTACCCAAATCTTCAATTATCAGTAGGAAGATTTAATTATATCTAATTATATCCCTTGTTCCATGCATTGAATCAATACCTAACCTCTTTCCATAATATTTTTGACAGTCAATAAAAATTTTGAACATTCTGTCATTATCACTTCAGATTTATCAAAACATGAAATGATTTTATAAACTATTAAAAAAAAAATACGCCTTGACTTCTTTAAAGCTGAACAATATTCCAAAATGAATAAGCCAGTATCAAAAGTTGTAAAATCAAAGTCTTCGAACAGTGCGGTGTATACGAAAAGCGATAAAAATAACAAAAAGAGCAGAAGTAATGCTGAATTTCAACCAAATGTTTTGAAGAAGCGAGGCATGTATGTCGAAAAAAAGGCCACAAAAACTTCTATTAATGATACAGGTAATGACATGTTAAAATAAAACAATTTTTCGGATTTTATCCGTTTTTAATTACTATAATTTTGTCCCGACATTTCGAAGACTGCAACCTTCATAGTCATTGGAAACTGAGGTGTCGGTCGTCCGAAACGTCAGTTACAATATCTACCTATATTTTACAATTATACAAAATAAAAAAAAAACACGATAAAATCCAACAAATATATTCCTTTTAATGTCTCACATTCGATTAAACATAACAAATCAGTTTTCAAATAGTATCTCATAAAACTCCCAGTGCAATTTCAAAACTACGCCCATGCATGACCCAAAACCTGGTGTATGTGTATTTCAGTTGCTCCACCAAAGCAGAAAGCACCTCCCAGACCTCGACCAGGCAGCAAGAGATTCCTCACCTCCGTTCTCACCATCTTGTCAAAATCCACAACTGGAACCCAACATCCGGAGTTAAACGATGCGAAGTCCACTCGCAAAAACAAACCTGACGCGACCGTTGAAAAGCGCGCCAAAAGAAAATTCAAATCTAGAATATTGAACGAAAGATTAGACGACAAACTTATTGTCCTTCAATCTACTAAAGACATGGTAAATACGCCATCTATATATTCAGAGAGAAGTCAGGATACCATGTCAAGGATTACGAAAAGCGAAATACAGAAAATGGATAAGGCAATCGAAGTAGATGTGAAAAAGAGGAGGAAGGATAAAAAAGTTACTATAGACGAACCAGTAACGTTAGTACAGGATAAAAAAGATCCAGGCCTTTATAATTTCTTTGTAGATTTACTGCAGACTACGTTCAGTGCTTGTAATATGAACCCGAATACTGAACTGAAGAAACCTAGCAACTCGAAAATAGATTTGGTGATCAACGAATCCGTAGCTAAGAAACTAAATGTAATAAAAGAAAAGGAACCTTTTAAAGTTGCTGAAAAAGTGTCGGACTTTTGCTGTCTCGGACAAGAAAATTGGAGTGATGATGAAATGAAGGATACCCCACCGCCAATAAGGTTTTCCAAAATAGATTTATTACCCAAGCCAAGATACAAGAAAAAAACGGAATCATTGAGCAGTAAAGCGATGGTACCGAAAGTCTACAGTGGATTATTTCCAACCAAGAAATCTTATACAGCAAAGAACAAGAAAAAAATCGTATTGAACCTTTTAAAAAGACAATTGCAAATGGAAACTGAATCGTTCGTCGAACCACAAAATATATACCAAGCGTTGCGAAATATAGCGAGGAATAAACGGAAATATCAAAAATCTATTCGATTTACAAAAGTCGATAATAGTGACGAATGTATTTTTAAACAGAAGAAAATTATTTCAGCCAGTAAGTCGAAAAAACGTATCGATAAGGAATCAAAATTTATGAGAATCGATTCTGATTTTAAAAAACCTAAAGAGTTTACAAGCGAGGAGTCGTTACATTCTTTAGAAGTGTTCGACTATGATTATGAAATTGATCAAAGGAGGCGAAAAGAAAAGAAGATTTTCTATGCCCGTCCATCTTTCATTTCTATTGATCAGAGTAGACTGAATGAGGATTCAATACAAATGACAGAAGATTACGGATTTTATGGCATGTAAAGAAATAGTTTGAAGAAATTCCAATACAAATAAATCAGCAAAAATATTGAAAAACTTATGTAGTATTAAAAGTCATTTTGAAAAAAGGTTTTTGTTTCGATTTGAACATGAAGAATAAATGTTCTTATCATTCTTAGGTCAAAAAATAAAACTCCAGTAAACATCAAATGGTTTTATTCAGAACTAGCTTCCGCTCGCAGCTTCGCCCGCGTGGATTTCGGACTTCAAAAATGGAGGAGGTGCTCAATTTGTCGGGATGTTTTTTTAAGTATGGTGGTATGCAGGTGGTCCGATTGTCCTGTCAGGGTCTGATGATGGGATCCTGGTGAAATCGAAGGAAGCTTATAGCATGATTCAGTATTCACGCGTGATGGCTTATTATTAGCGTATTTCATGTATAACTTTGGTGTTTCTATACCGATTTCTATGAATCTTTTTTAAGGAATATTTAATAATGTTAACTTTTTTGATTAGGGATGACTGAGAGTGTTATAAACGTAAGAGTAGTCAAATATAATGAGAAAGCTTCGAACTGCTAAGCTATCGGGAGTTACACGTGTTATTGTGAGTCAACCATAAAAAATAGACATATGCTGTCGTGGGATATTTTTTACATAATTTTAAGGAGAACATTTCCGTCATACATGATTTCTGCGTAGCTTTAACCATTAAGGATGCACACGCGACGGAAGCTTAAAAAATGGAGTAACTTCTCCCGTTTTCCCAACATTTCCCTTCACTGCTCTGCTCCTATTAGTTGTAGAGTGATGAAAAGTATACTATAACCAGCACAGGAGTATGACAAATAATTGTACCAAGTTTCGTTAAAATCCGTCGAGTAGTTTTTGTTTCTATAACGGTTATACAGACAGACAGACAGACAGACAGACAAAAATTTTACTAATTGCATTTTTGGCATCAGTATCGATCCCTAATCACCCCCTGATAGTTATTTTGGAAATATATTTCATGTACAGAATTGACCTCTCTACAGATTTATTATAAGTATAGAAGATTTGATAACAAAAGCTTATTTTTCCATCGTAGTTTACCAAAACATATTTTTTAATATTTATGTTCCATTAATACGTCAAATATCGTTAATTATTCGAAAATTGAAAAATACGCCCTGAGTTTTCTTACACTGTTTTCTGTTTTAAGGAAACCTCATTTTCCTTTCCTTCTTGAGGGCACAAAATGGTGGATATTTAAAAAAGATATGCTAAAATGCCCTTCGACTAGTCCTGTGAGCCGAGTATAATATAAAAGAGTAAAAAAATTCTGTGTTACATTTAAACCGTAGTTTAAGGTCTCAACATAATCCCGGAAAAAAGTACACAATCACTGAAAGCAGAAACCTGGCAAATTATTGACTCACCAATGACCTATCTATAATTCATTCCTGTTAATAAAATAGTGACAAATCTTTGTCTATACGCTGATCCATGCCCCCAATCAATTTTACAAAAAATTATGAAGTCAAGTTCCCTATGAAGGTTATTAGTAAAATTTGAAACGACAAAGTAAAGTTTCATCCATTATATTTTGTCTTCTAAAATTTTAATTATTTATTTATTTACTCCACTGAGACACCTCTACCCTACAGGTAGGGTAGCCAGATGGCCGAGATTTCCGGGATTGTCCCGGAATTTTGCGTGTTGTCCCGTGTCGAGTAATTTTATTTTGCTGACCAGTTTTTTCATCAACCAATAGTTCTAGGTAATTCCTACTTAGTTTAGTCTCGGACCAAAGACCAAAACTCTGATTCCGTTCCTGGCCCCAGAAATGTCCAGGAAATGATCAGCATGGATCTGGCAACCTTACGTACAGGTGAACTGATAACTAGGTATTTTATTAACGCGAATTCGTTCAAGAGCGTCGCTAGCCGATGGCCTAGGGGGAGCAAGTTAATATGGATAAGAAAAGTATGAATTGTAGATAAAGTCGAAGCACATGTCCCCCCCCCCCTGACCCGCTTTAAAAATAACATAGAGCAGAGCGTAATTGAGCGTATGGAATATTAGGAATGGAATTGGTGAATTCATTCGAGTTTTCCCGTACGGGAATGATCGATCAAGTAACTCCAGTTAGACTTAGGACTTTAGTTACATTATATTTGACAACTTTTTTAGAATCTTTAGGGGGGGGGGGGATGTACCTGCTCCTCCTTGCCCCTCCCTTGGCAACGCCCTCGAATACGTTATAAAACAACAAAGAAAGCCTTAGTGCGTTGCGTTAAAGAAATGTGAGATATGCAATCTTTATTTATTAATTATGCAACACAATCAGTGGTTACCAACACTAACCGTGATTGAAGTAAATATCTCCAAAAGTAAAAGTCAAAGTTGTACTAGTTAATGAATTACCGCCATATGAGCGTCATTTAGACGGGAAAAACTCCATTTTAAAATTTGAGTATTTTATTGAATTTATTCATTTCATAAAAACTTTAGAATTTGAAATACGACCCTTTCATAAATTGAAAAAAGAAATTAAATCTTCACGGGAATTTAAATGGGAGACAAGACAGTTTTAAATATCATCCAAAAATAGATTGATTATTTTTGTTTTTTTTATTCATTATAATGAGATAATAAAGATGGTGTAACTTACATAATGTTAGCAAAAAAATCTTTCAAACGATGAGAACAGCAAGCAATACCTAGTGGCGTATTAGTAAATGCCACTCAATATCGCTCTCAAGTGCGACATCATATCTGTCAAACTAAGGTTGGCATCTTGAGATAGACGGTATACCCATACTTTTATCACCTCAAATGATATTCTAATGCCGACGCCACACATAGCAAAAATATTTGAACACTTGTTTGAACTCATGTGTGGCACGGGTATTTGTGCAAAGTTTGTTATTTGCCATTCAGCATCGGTTTTTCGACAACACATCAAAGTGTTCAAAGTTATAGAGTTACTTGAAGGAGAACCGATTATAGGAAAACCTAAAAGTAATAGCCATAAAAATTTAATTTAGTCAGTGTCTGCAACTGTGTTAAAATGGGTGACAAAATCTTTGTTAAAATATTTGTAGTGTGTGGCGCCGGCATAAGTAATATGTGACGGATTTTGACAGCTGACTTTTATGTAACAGCGTCGACTCATAGAGCAAACTTTTAAACGACAACTTAAGCTTTGTTTCTTAAATAGTTAGTTCAATACATTAAATGTCTACTTGAATTACACAAATATGAGATTGATTTATTATTCTTAATACGGCCCATTCAAAACTTAACTAATTCAATAAAAAAATATCCATTTCTATATTATTATGTATAACAAATTTTTTTACTATAACCAAACTTGTCCAACCCAACTTTACTAAAACCTCATCTATCTACAAGTGCAACTCTACAAAATTAACCCAAAAGATGATAATACACCGAAATAGCCACAAAATACGATTCCGATACTTTGCTGTCTCACTCTTAGAAATAGTCGACACTATGCTGTGGGGTACACTGAGCATCCTCATGCTATTGTTAGTGAATACTTTAGTAAAGTTGGTAACTACGTATAGCACATGTATTTCACTGGTAGTAGGTGTCTCATATGTGAGAGTCTGCCTGGGTAGGTACCACCGCAATGTCTATTTCTACAACCAAGCAACAGTGTGTAGTAACCGTTGTGTTCCGGTTTGAAGGGTATTGTAGCCAGTGTAACTACTGGACATAATGAAACTTAACATCGCATGTCTCAGTGAGCGCAGTGGAATACCAAACAATACTTTGTAATTCAAGGTGTTGGTATCTCTACTGTTAATGGGCGGTCGTATCGCTTACCAACAGGCGAACGGCAAGCTCATCTCGTCATTCAAAACAATAAATAAAAATCTATGGTTACTGTTATTTTACTAAAAAGGTGGATTAAATAGACAAGACACATTAAAATAAATAAAATGTGCATAGATAAATTTAATATATTGGAAATATTGTTACAAATATACCATAGAAGTTACACCAAATACAGGATTTGAAATTGCGTTACTAAATGAAACCATCTCGTCTTCACCTCTGCTATAATTATGTCAAAATCGAATCGATAATTGCATGATCTACAATTTTTGTCTGACATATTTTATCATAAAGCTAACCGTTTTGCTGAAAAATATAAAAAAAAACATTTTTGCAACCTTTGACCTTGAATAAAAAATTTTGCAGACATGGGATCGATGGGAACTTTTTACAATTTCATAACTATGGTGTCCCTAACATCTATGCAAATTTTCAGCTTTCTGGGGATTTTTGCAAGGATCAATGTCTAAATTGACCGGACTAAAAACCGTAATGTACTATTAACCTAAACCTTCTTCAAAAACTGCACTATCTTGTAGAAAAACCGTACAAAAATCCGTTCAGTACATTTTGAGAAAATCTAACACATACAGACAACTTTTGGGAACGTTGTTTTATAATACGTATACATAGATTTATAGTTAGAATAACTTTTAATAAAGTTTTGTTTCAATAAGACAAGTATATGGTTCAATTTATTAACGCAATATCAAAATAACCCTGTATGTTTACAATACATTAACCCACTTATTCATAGACGTTATTTATCTAAGGACGGAGCATTGCTGTGATAACAAGTCTGTTTCTCAGCTTTGTTTATCTGACAGCTTGCTGTTTGTTCAGCTTTGTTTATCTGACAGCCAACTAGACTCAAGTTGTATCTCAATATTAGCCAATCACAACGGCCCTATGTCTATAAATTGCGAAAGCTGCCATGCCGTCATCACTGAGAAACGGACTTGTTATCACAGCAATGCTCCGTCCTTAGATAAATAACGTCTATGAATAAGGTGTTAAGAGTATCAAAAAATGTCAAACAAAAATAACCCTTCCAAGTTACATCCATAGTTGTAAATTTATATTGTCAATTATTTTGTGACATAACTCGCTTTCGACGCAGTTGGGTAAAACAGTAATATATTCCGAAGCAACATTTATGGATAAAGTTTTTCAAAAACCTGCAATACTTTACTCACTATTATTAAAGAACGATATGGTACAGAGTTTTACAAAAAGGTCCTTCATTATTATACAGGAATAATACTGCCGTGCTAAGCGCAAAAGCGGTATGTCAGGGAAACCTTATTTCGAGATAATCGAAGTTTTGTAAATATAGTTTTATAGTTTTGTATGTAAAACTGAAATATAGTCTTTTTAGGTCTTTTTTTAACGAGTTCTAAACAAGATACTGTTATTTAGGTAAGTTCATTGCGTAGGTATTTCTTTAAGCTATTTGACGACATAAAATAAAGACTGTTTTTTTATGAGATACCGCTTTTTAGCTTAGCAAGGCAGAATAGTCTATTTCACTAAATTTGGTATAATTCAAAGTTCAAATGTCATAAATAAAATCTAAATTTGGTATAATTCAAAGTCCAAATAGTACAATGTGAAATGAAATCCACGATATCCTAGTTGGGAACGGAACGGAACGGTCCGCCGAAACGAATCATCGCAGGTTCAAATAGTGATGCAACGGATAGCAGTTTAGCTGGATACCGGATATCCGGCCAACCTTGTAACCGGATAGGTGGATATCTAAGCACTTAAATAAATTTACTCATTCATGATAGTGGCGCTAATATGGTGCAGTGTTTGGCTGAGTCTGATTTTGATATGTTTTATGCATACGTTTCAAAGAGCTGTAAGTGAAACGCTCAAAGTCCAGGCTGAAGTGACAATGATTGCTACTGGAAGACCATTGTGACACTTCAATCACTCTTACTATGATACTTATAAATAACTATATAAACAATTTCATTACCTCAAGATAATTTGTTTTTTTTTAGTCCAGTATTCGGCTGGCCGGATACCCAAATAGGCGCTAGATATCCGTTATCCGGATAGTGTTTAGGCTGCCGGATACCGGATAGTTATCGGTTATCCGTTTCATCTCTATTTCAGAACCAATAACTGACATTTTGAAGTTAAGATTTGCGAACGCTGTTGCGTGCCACGACCCGTTCAGTATTAAATTGTTTATACTGAATATATATATATATATAAAAAAAAAGTCCTCTGATAACACATTTGACTATTATACCATATTTACTAATTGAGACGCACAATATTATTTTATGGCCAGGAAGATAAAACACCTCGTCACGTTGTCGTCAAATTTGGACTTAATATCTTGTATTGACAACATTCACTTTAAAATGGACAACCCAAGTGGTGTCCCCAAAGCAGGTTTTTATTTCCCTGGCTAAGCTATAGTATATTTATGAATCTAAGTAAATAGAGAGAGGACATCCCATGCAGAAAAAATAAAAACAAACAAATCTAAATAAGCTAAACAGAATGATTTTTTAAACCATCAAAAATTTCAATCACAAATATATATTGATCCAGGTATGGCTGTATAGTTTATTAATTAAGATTTTTAACATTCGATTAGTAGCAGTGTAGGGTATAATTGATTACTTTTGTAATTAAGATTACACATAATACGATTATTCGTAAATAGATTTAATTAATATAATTGCTGGTCTGCCGCTTCCAATATATAGTCTTACTTATAAACTTGTTTTAGCGTGCGGTGGTTAAGAATTGCTTAAATAGCTGTCAAAAACATCACCGGTTCCTAGTTTAAACTTAAGTGACAAGATGGTGGGTTTGTCTTACAGCTGATCGAGTAAATTTGTGTTTTAAGCATAGCTTTGCGAATTTTTTATAAGTAAGACTGATAGTGTAAACATTTTTATGAAGGCCTATGCTTAATAGGGGAACTACTCTTAGATGTAATTCGAAAATGCCGGAAAAACTTAAAAAAAAGTCATATCTTGGATCAATTATAACTTAAAAATATTTGAGACCACACGAAAATTAATATTTTCGTTAACATAAATTGCTTTACAAGCGGTTTTTGTTATAAATTAAATATATGTACTTAATGAAGTCAATTATTTAACTGCGGCGCCAATAGTCTCTATTTTAATAAACCTTATAAAAAAAATAACAACTTGTATAGTTCAAAATCAGTTTTTATCCAGTTGTATTAAGGCCCTTTATTCTATATTCCACATTTTATTTAGTCATAAATTAAATGAACTAAGAAAAGATAACCTCAAATAGGTTTGAAAACTTTTTTTAAATACATTTATCGAAATTGTATTTCATCCAAAATCTATCGGAAAAAGAATTTTCAAAATCCACGCAATAATAAATAAGTTATAAATGTTAATTTGGTGGAAAGGGAACCTGTCAAATTACAGTAATATTAAAATGTGACGTCACCCAGTGCCACTGGCCACAACGCTGCGTGAGTGAGAAAAGGACAGCGCGATAAATCCATCACGCTCCCAATATTACAAATATAAATAACCGCTGTATTTTTCAACAAATTTTGATGCTGATTTAACAGAAGAATTTCTTTTTCTTATTATTTTCTGTTATATATAAAATAATAAACTAAATCAAACATAGAAAACAACCTTATTGCATTTAATCCAAATTCTATAAAGTCTGGCGTCAATTCAAGCAGAATCGAAGCGAACATCTATGACCAATATAATAGAAGAGAGAAGAAAATCTAATAACCAATTCCAATGCTAGGCATTGTAGAGATATATTGTGTGTTTCGGCTGGTTACCTAAATATAGTGTTTTATGAAACCGAAAAGCGTGCGCCGCAGTCAAATAAAAAAAAAACATAATACACTTGAGATTTTTCTAATACTCTAAAACTAAAGTAAACATTTGAACTGTCAAACTTGCAATATAAATAATTATAATGTTATAAAGACTTTAAACAGTATAATTAGTTATAGAGAGGACATTAGGACTCAAAAGGGTGCTCCAAAAGTTATTAAAATTGGTAATAAGTCGCTGTCTTATTTGAAATGTCCGTCAAGATGTCACAGCGTTCTTAGATATGAATTCAGGAATAACACATGTACTTACAAAAAATGCTAATATCAGCATTAAAACGTGCAAACCACGATATGGAAAAAATATGAAGTATTATATTGTTTTTTTTGCTATTTGACGGTAGATTGAGTTACCATCGCATGAGCGCAAATTTTTTTTATAATTACGGTAGATTTAAAACGATCCTAACCGGTACATTCGGATCGATAGCGAAAATGGAACGATCGAAATTAAGTTTGATATTACCGAAGAGTTTTAAGATTATATTATAGAGCAGATTGGGAAGATTGTCATACTAAAATTTTGCGCTCATGCGATGGTTCAATCTACCGTGAAATAGCAAAACACCAATGTAAAATACTTCATATTTTTTCCATATCATGATTTGCATGTTTTCAATGCGAATATTAGCATATTTTCTTTAAATATATTATTTTATTATTCTTCTTCTTTTATATTAAGGCTGCTACCGTTTATTTGTCGGTGATTTTGTCGAGTAATAATAGCAGAGAAGAAACAAAAAGAGCGTCGCCATTTTCATGTTCATGTACAATCATTATTTTATTAATTTCTAAGGACGCTGATATGTTTTCACGCGGCCATTTTATAAAACGACTTATTACGAATGACTACATAGTATAAAACAAAGTCGCTTTCTCCGTCCCTATGTATGCTTAAATCTTTAAAACTACGCAACGGATTTTGATGCGGTTCTTTTAATAGATAAAGTGATTCAAGAGGAAGGTTTACATGTATAATAACATCCATTAAATAATGGAGAAATACTGTTATTTTGTTATGTTATACCCGTGCGAAGCCAGAGCGGGCCGCTATGTTTTTATATACAACGTTCATAGTTTTTCTGTAGTGTATTTAGTATCAGCATTGCACCCGTGCGAAGCCGGGGCGGGTCGCTAGTTGGTAATAACTTTTGAAGCACAAATTTGGTCCTGATATCCCTTCTATAACTCCATACTGTTTAATGTCTTTGTTTTCATTGGTTCATTCGCGAGATTACTTCCATGTATTTTGATTGGTAACATTTATATTTTTGTAAGTACAAGAGGATAAAATTTTGATATCAAAATTTCATACTGATGTTTTTAACTCATGTACGTACATGAGTATTTTCGGTCCCTCTCTTTTGATTAAACTAAACATAATTTTATCACATTTTTGCGTCAAATAAATAAAAAAACATGTTGACTAAGTTATTAACAAATTAATTTTCATACCTAATTATGAACAGATCAAATTTAAGGAGATACCTCAAGGTCCATTTTCATACATTTTGTTTCGCCTTTAATCTGGGTAACTAAACAAGTATTGGCAAGTAAAGAATTTAAATTCACGTCTAGTTAGTGATTAGTTCTCGCAGTTGAAAAATAAAAATAATTAATAATCATGGATATTTCTGCCTTTAAAATTTCGTCATATTAAATTTTAAAGGCCGAAATATCCATGATTATTAATTATTTTACGTTTTTCTTCAACTGCGAGAACTAATCACTAACTAGACGTGAATTTAAATTCTTTACTTGCCAATACTTGTTTAGTTACCCAGATTAAAGCCGAAACAAAATGTATGAAAATGGACCTTGAGCTACCACCTTAACATAAATTATTAATTATTAATTTCGGACAGTTTTATTCCTTATTTAAAAACAAATATGCCGTTAGAAACTATCAAACATTCAGCCATATGTCAAACAACAAATTGTTTATCGGGAATTCTGCCGTGCTAAGCGCAAAAGCGGTATGTCAGGGAAACCTTATTTCTAGATTATCAAAGTTTTGTATGTAAAACTGTGATAGAGAAACTCTTTTAAGGATTTTTAACAAGGTCTAAACAAGATACCGATATTTAGATAAGTTCATTGGATGGGTATTTATTTAAGCTATCAGACGACATAAAAATCAAGTTTTTTTTTTTGAGATACCGCTTTTGTATTTAGCTCGGCGGAATGGCACAGTGACTGCACTTCAAGTGATGGAATGACTACGTCCATAGAGTATGAACTGTCGATTATTTTTCAGTCAACACAATACCTGTATATACACAGATTGTGCGTTAATTGTACTACTTAAGCCTCAATTTTACTTGACTCCCCCTTTTAAAACTAACATTAAAAACATTTTATTACTATGAAGATCTCAACTGGAATGCCTTCAATCAGGGCGTACACGACACGACGGTTCCACAAACCAATGCGACTTTATCTTGTATATTTCGGAAGTTTCAATGTCCACTTGTAGGTCGCAATATTACGCAGCTTTATGAATACTAAACCTGCGTTGCGCCGCGTCGTTGCTCGTCACCTCTCGTGGCACATACGGCGGGAAGTTGAGATCTGAAATAATACAATTTATTCAAAACATTAACAATTAATTTTTACGAAAAACATAAGCTTTGTTTTTGTAATTTAGTGCTTAAGTATTGTTAATAATGATGTGTTCTGTATAATAATATCAGCCCTGTATTATAGTATACTGTCCCACTGTTGGGCATGGGCCTTCTCTACTACTGAGTGGGATTAGGCCTTAGTCCACCACGCTGTAATGTGGGTTGGTAGACTACACACACCCTCAAAAATTCCTATTAAGAATATCTCAGGTATGCAGGTTTCCTCACGATGTTTTCCTTCACCGTTAAAGCAACCGATAATTCACAAAGAATACACACATAATTTTTTTAGAAACGTCAGAGGTGTGTGCCCTTGGGATTTGAACCTGCGGACATTTGTCTCGGCAGTCCGTTCCACAGCCAAATAGGCTATCGCTGTACTCTGTATTATGCCTTTGTTAAATATGTTACTAAACCCACCTTCAGCTCCACATCCTTCAATCACTGACAGCCTACTGGACTTGGATCAACTTCCTCAACAACCACTGTACAATTCAACTTCCTCTTCTCCTCTATGGACAATACCGCTTGAACTTGAGGCGTTTCATAATCATGGTTGAAGTTCAACACGGCGATCTTCTTCGGCATTGCTATAAGCACCGTATGTCCTCTCTCTCCTTCCATCACATCTATCATTAAAATCGGACACATAGACAACACTGGACAGTCATATCTCTCCATAAAATTGTATTGCTTAACTGGCTCTGTGTTGAATATATCAAATTCTCCGTCTGGGTAGGGTGCAAAATATATACGAAGGACACCCCAATTTGAACCGACGAAGTATGCGTCTCCGTATGCTCGTATTGTGACTATGTCTCGCAGTGGACCGTCAGGGACGGTGTGGCTCAGAATATACATCCATTGGAAGTAAATTCGCCAGTCTAATTGGTCGAGAAAGTTGTATTTGCGCAATTGGTGTAGTAGGTTCGTGTTCGGTCCAAGACAGCATTCGAACACCAAATCGCGTCCTTCTAATGTGTATATGTTCCTTTGAAATGTTAATATGTGGAGCTTTTCGTCCGTACTTCCTAAACACATGATGCAATCGTCTGATTTCTTTATAAATTTCCCCTCCATTTCCCAATTTTGTAAATTGCATATATGGATCTCATCGTTCAAGTTTACGAAGTATACCTTATGTTCTATAAGTATGAAGGTTTTCACGTTGTTGAATGTTATGCTGTTCGGAGTTTTCGTTGGTATTAATTTCCGGATAATGAAAAGATGAAGATGGAAATTCATTAATATTAGATATTCAGTAGTCTCCGTGTAGCGTGAGAAGTCTCCGTGTATAACGCCGCGACGGGACCTCGCGAGCGTTTCTATATCATAATAATCGATTGATCCTTTAGTGTGAACACCTACGGACCCTTCTGGTAGAATTTCGAAGCCCCGTATCTCTTGACTGATCATGGACGCTGAAGCGAACTCATCCCTAGTCTCCACAGCTTTGGATAATATGCGCCACGCACATAAATTCCTGTATAATTCGAACCATAAGATCTCTGTACGCGTCCTTTGACGCGCATGAAAACATATGTTTTTAAAATCGCATACAGTGTGCCTGCGCCATAAAAAATCACTTTGCACCGTCCCATCGATGACGATTTTCCATCGCGAGCACACTTCCCGGCACCTTATGAGTTGACGTCCTGATAGATAGGTGAAAATGTATAACAGAAGTTCGGTTGGGAACATAGACAGATGTGCAGTATTTTCTTCGTCCTCGATCATGATTGGATTGCGATTTTTGTACAACGGAGCGTGGAATGAAGTTTACGATATATTTTAATTCAATTTCATAGCGCGAAAGACGTTGTTTTATTTTGCGCTGTTTATTTTTGTAACTCCATTTTTTTCACTCACTGATTTGACTTGGCAGATATGACGTTGACAGTTGACAGTAGACAGTTATCAGTGTTGTAAAAAAAAATCTTAGGATATCAAGTGAAGACACAAATATCGGTTTTTTATTAATATCTCTTATTATAAATTACATTAGATATTATAAGAGTACGGAATACAGTTGATAAATGAATAAGTTTTATAAAATTATTCAAATAATAATGACACAGATAACTATGTTTCATGTTTCCCTTGCCTGACATAATGCATATATTTAAAAACTTAAAATAACGAATTGTTATGTTTTGAATAATACAGCCAAATAAAATAAATTGGATTGGATGTTTTGAATGGAATTTTTTTAATGTATAATAATTTATGTGTTTTCATGATTTAGAAGACAAAATAGTGCAAAATTACCACAATGTCTGCTTTTAAAGCGTTACAAAATGTGTGCCTTAACTTCGAAAGTGAGTTACGACAAGTTTCACAAGAGTTATACTCTGCTAAAATTGGAGATACTTTCGAAGACAGCATTACAAAGAAATTACAAGACTTATCGCTGTTTTCAGCGAAACTAAAACTTTTACGTGCTAAACCTCTATCCTGTAAGTATGTTTAACCTTTATCATTAGTTTAATCCACATATTTGGTGGAGCTTTGGAAATAATCTGATTTTAAATTCGATCGAACAAATTGGAAAGATTTTAAGGTCTCATCATCATAATAAAGGTAGACTGCGATATGAGGAAATTAAGTGTTCCTATCTACGGATCAAGGTATCAAAACGAATGTACAATTTAGCATTCTTTTCTGGTTTAATTGTGAAGAAAAATAGGTAGCAAAAAATAGGTAGAAAAGTTATTTCAACCTCTTTGTTCATAACTTTGCATCGACGTAAGTTCAATAAAATCTAGGTTAAATCTACACTTCAGCCTACGCCTTCGTAGCAAACAGACAAACTTACAAGTGTTTACATTCATAAATTAGTGAAGTTTTAGCTTAAAATAACATTAAAAATAGTATTATACTAACAGATAATCTGACAAGTCACAGAAACTAGGTGGATGTATCTTTAGGGGAGGTCTACGTTCAGCAGTGAATACATAATGGCTGATTATTATATGCAAAAAACTAGTTATGGTTAATTACAAATAAACCTATAATAAAACAAGGATAGCCTAGTTGTGTGTGGAACAGACTGCTGAGACTAATGTCCGTAGATATTGAACCCAGGGGCACACACATCTGACATATCCAAAATTATGTGTGTATGATCGCTTGTTTTATTAACAAGAAAAAACATTGTGAGGAAACCTGCATATCTGAGAAATTCTCTATAGGAATTTTGAGGGTGTGTGAAGGCTAACAATCCGCACTACAGCATGGTGAACTAAGGTTTAATCTTTCTCAGTATTAGTGGAGGCCCGTGCAGCAGTGAGACAGTATACACAGGGCTGATATTATATTATTATTTAAGTTCTAGTCTTTACTTTAGTTTAACATACTACTTATTAAGCATGCTGTGCCTACATGTAAAAGGTTACAAACATAGTGCAACCATTCTTTGTCAATTATATTTAAGGCATATTATGGTGTTTGTACCCTAATATGTAGACTGAATTAATAAATATATAAAAAAAATATATATTTTTTAGTAACACCGCAAATAACTGAGCAGCCTAAATCACAGCAGACACTAAAGGAATATGGAGATAGGGCAGCAGCTAAAGTGCTCGAGCAGGTTTTAGTGAAGACTCTCACGCACACACATGCTGTTAAAAAACTGGTCACCACACCTGATGATAGGTTGGATCCGGAAATGTTGGAGAGGAAGGGGTGAGTGTTTAGGGAAATGTAGTTCAGCTCTTGGTGAAGCTAAACGCAATGGGTGATTCAAGATGATGACCATCAAATGGGTTGTAACATTGTCTGTATTTAAATAAATAAATAAAATGCTTTATTCATCACATAGGCGAACATAGTTGCACTTATGAAAGATCAAGGTACATGAGAATAATTATTACTCAAATTAAGTTGCTTATATAACTACAGACATTTTATATTGGACATAAAATAAGTGAGGGTACAAAGTAAACAAAGAAGCCAGGTGGAGCTGGCAGGAAGGAAGAAATAAAAAAATATAAAACAATTGTAGATCAAAGCAGCAGTTCCTCCACTGGGTGTTAGTTGTGGTTTTGTCAGCATGGCCTTTCCACTACAAAAGGGCTAAAATTACTGTAGCCATTCATCACAAAGTGCCACCTGCACAAAGCTATTGCTATCTGCTTAAAAATATTTATTTCCTGTGGGATCAAATTACTTAAATAAAAACCATAGATTTAATATATTTTTTTTGTTTTTCTCTTTAAAATGGTTATCGTTAAACAGTATTTGTATGGTAAGATAAAACAAGATTTCTTCTTAATTCCCTCAGGAAACTACTTGCAGCACTTTCAGAGTATGGAACAACAGAGACACAATTACGTCACATGGAGACTGTCCTCAAAGAGAAGGAAGAGGAGTATCTGTTGGTGAGAGATCAGTGGGACAAGGAACTGACGGACCTCAGGGACATGAGGGAAGAGGCAGATGATGATGAGGAGATGGACACCGGACCTTTGTATCCGTTAGTATTATAAATAACAGTATTCTGTTAATGCACTTATAGTTTGCAAGTAAGGTCAGCACAATACTTTTCAGTGTCAATTTTTCATTCTCTGACACTTACTGACTTAGACTGATACTTACTGACACAGACTGAGACTTACTGACATTAACTGACACTCACTGACATGGACTGACACTTACTGACATAGACTGCCACTTACTGACAGACTGACACTTACTGACATTGACTGACACTTACTGACATGGACTGAACCATACTGACATAGACTGACGCTTACCGACAGTAAAAAATCTGCTCCTATGGAGTCCATCCTCAAAGAGTAATAAGTTCCGCTGCTATTTACCACTTTGGATATAAAAGGCGTGAGGGTGTGTGTATGTCCATTTAATTATTACTTAATGTTTCCAGGCGGATGCACAAATTATTAGAGAAGTTGGAGCTGATGCGGTGGATGCTGGGACGGCTGGTGACGACGCGCGGCCGGCGGGACTGGCTCGCCGAGCCGCGGCGGGCTCTCGACGCGCTCAAACTGGCCAGGGTTGCCAATACCCTAGAGATGTTCACGCAATGATCAAGGACGTAGCGCTAGGGCCGTGCGGTGTAGTGCAAGCCCCTGGGAGCTCCCCGGAACCCTAAGCAGGGGCATTATTTTCCACAGTATCGTAACTTGCCATATAGGTGCCCTATATGTAAATTTGTTTGGGGGACTTCAGGGCAGTGCGAACTTTTGGGCGCTTGCTTAGTTTAATGTAGGTATGCGCCAAGATGGCCCCTTTATTACTGACATGGCTGATACGGCTGTAGCTATGCCCTTGATTCTCCATGAAAGTGTAAATGCGTAATGCGGCGGGCTTACGATATCTCTGTGATTACATCTGGACACTTTTTAAAATCCCTACTGGAGGCCCTCCGGACACCGTTCATACTAGGACAATGTGATGTTTTTGTATGAACATAAAGCAGATTTGGTTTGTAATAATTTATTAGTGAAGACCGACATTATTCTCGGCAGCCAACCATCCGAAGTATATCCATTTCTCATATTGGCACACTTGCTAAGGCTGATTGCATACATGACAAAGTTATTAGAATAAGGAGTGGTTTACAATATCACAGACAAATCCGGGGAATTCGGGACGTATGGCAGCCCTAGGTAAGAAGGGACGAGGAAAACATCCTCTTTTCCTCTGCCATATTCTAGGAATTTTCTTTCTCTTTCTCCTTTCCTTATCAGAGCTAGTAAGGCTAAATACAGCAGCCCAGCAAGAAAGCAGGCGTGAGAAAGCTGAAGAGTAAGGTGCAAAGAGAATTATAATATAGTAGCTTTTGTTCGCGGCTTCGCCCGCGTGAAGGATTTACCGGGATACGTATTTTTTCAGACTTACTTGATATGTATTGTTATATTATGACCAAATTACACAAAATCATTATAAATTGTAGCCTATGTGTTATTCTGATGTATAACCAATATTACTGTAAAGTTTCATCCAAGTCCGTTCAGTAGTTTTTTCGTGAAAGAGGAACAAACATACAAAGATCCTCACAAACTTTCGCATTTATTATATTAGTAGGATAAGGAAAGTATGGTGTGAATAAAACAATGTTAACTGTAATTTTGTTTATTAAATAATAAATAAACATCGTTTTATTTCTAGTTTAGTTGTTGCAAATTGTCCCCGATATGAGATCTTTTATAGATGCTCTGAAAAAAAGGAATAAATATGAAAATAAAGCCTCATTTTGACTATATAATAATAACAATAATATCAGCCCTGTATTATATACTGTCCCACTGCACGGGCCTCCTCTACTACTGAGAGGGTTTAGGCCTTAGTCCACCACGCTGTAGTGCAGGCAGACTTTACACAACTTCGAAAATTCCTATAGAGAATTTCTCAGATATGCAGATTTCCTCACGATGTTTTCGTTCACCGTTAAAGCAAGCGATCATTTACAAAAAATACCCACATTTTTTTAGAAAAGTCAGGAGTGTGCCCTTGTGATTTGAACCTGCGGACATTTGTCTCTGCAGTCCGTTCCACAACCAACTAGGCTGTCGCCGGTTATCTATGAGGTTCGCTTTTATCCCATAAGGGGTAGTAATCTCTCATCAGTCGACATTCTATTGGACCCCACACCACTTACCATCAGGTACAGTGGGGTCACTTAGGGGTGCCCATATAAAAAAAGGAAATAAGGCGGTGGCTCCATTCAACCACTTCCTAAGACCACTATTGTTGGCTATCATGTCGGAGAGCTATTACAGGAGCAGCGGATAATGCGCCAAGCAGTGTGTAGTCACTGTTGTGTTCCGGTTTGAACATTGTAGCCAGTGTAACTACTGGAAATGATAATTAACATCTCATGTCTTAAGCGAGCGCAGTGGAATACCAAACAATACTTTGTAATTCAACGTGTTGATGTTTCTACACCTTTCTAAGCGGTGATAGCCTAGTTGGATGTGGAACGGACTGCCAAGACGAATGTCCGCAGGTTCAAATCCCTAGGGCACACACCTCTGACTTTTCTAAAAACATGTGTGTATTCTTTGTGAATTTATCGTTCGCTTTAACGGTGAAGGAAAACATCGTGAGGAAACCTGCACATCTGAGAAGTTCTCTACAGGAATTTCGAAGGTGTGTGAAGTCTACCAATCCGCACTACATCGTGGTGGACTAAGGCCTAATCCCTCTCAGTAGTAGAGGAGGCCCGTGCTCTGCAGTGGGCAAGTATATAATTCAGGGCTGATATTATTATTATGTTTCTACTGTTTCGGTCGTATCGCTCACCATCAGGCGAAAGGCAAGCTCGTCTCGTCATTCAAAGCAATAAAAAAATCAATTAATGTGCTAACCTATATACGAAGAAGTTGTATTCGTCAGTGTCAAGTCTGGAGTAGCTGAAGCGCGGGAGAGAGTTGGCCATCACCCAAACCTCGTCATCCGTTACATGCAAGTCTGAAATAAATAAAAAGAACGTGGGAACTTTAAACCTATGTATAAGTGTTGCGAAAAAAAACAAACTAATTATTTGTACGAGACGTCGACAGCGCAGCGTTGCGCTTATTTCGTGGACTCTCAAATATGGTGATGTTACGGATATCGATGCTTTTTTGGCGAATCTTTAACGGATCTTTTACCTTACTCATTTTCAATACGTAAATGAAATACTGTGCAGGATTATTTTATGTTCACTGAATACTTTTCGTTTTTAGTGCATTTTGCACACAAACGAAACTCTTTGCCGGAGTCTATATTTCCCGATAATTATAACCTGGGCATCTTCAAGTCACGAGTGAATATGTACCTATCTTCTAGGCAAGCGTGCTCCACCGTAAACCACATCATCACTTACCATCAGGCGAGATAGTGGTCAAACGAAAGACTATTCGCTAAAAAAAACAATAAAATATTAAAGTGAGTAAAAAAAAAAAAGAGAAAAAGTAAATTGGTGTTAGTGTAATAAAAACATCTTAGGGGTATTTTGCTTTTCTTTCGGGATTTAATCTCAAAATTATATGCAGCGTTATATACAAATACTTTTTATTAATTTTAACAGAAACATGTCGACTACATTTTTTTGGAAACCACAAAGGAGACATAAACTAGTGTTGCACCTCTACACCACAGATAATATATAAAAATCTTAACAGACTATAATATTTATGACTGATGGGCATTGCCCCTTTACAATTGGTGATCTGTTTAAATTCGTGTTGGATTTTAAACTTACCGCAAGGATAACTCAATCGCGTGTTGTCTTTCGCTAATATGGCGATGTTGGAGGGCTTGAGGAGTCTAGCGGTGTGCCAGCAGGTGACGGCGCTGCGGCCGATCTCGGCGTAGAACATCACGTTGGAGCCGGCGTGGTGGCCGTGCATCGTCGACTGGCTCTCATCACCACGCTCTCCTACTACCTGGTGATAATATGGTGAACAAACTGCTTAACCCAGGGGTTCTCAATCTTTGTAATCCGCGGCGCAGTTACAAGTTTAGTATTTTTTCGCGGCGCCCTGTCCTATTGAAGAAGACAGTCGAAAAAAATCGACTGACGATGCCCCTCTTTACTTTCTACGGGGCATACTTAGGGAACCCCTGGCTTAACCGATTTTATTAAAAATTCCGTGGGACCAATCCTTCAATTAAAGAAAGATTTTTCCAAACACCTTGAAATTAGTCACTGGAAGAATTAATAGTTTGTCTCGATAGCGTAGTTACTGTGTGTACGTGTTACGAATACGACTACCATGCTGAGATCCTGTAGGATTCCGGGTCCGGTCGAAAGTAATTAGAACTAGTTTTTTCCATCTTAATTACTCAGTCGCAGTTAAGTTAGGAAGTTTGCTGTGATACCCCCGTGCCTCGGCACGTAAAGCCCTTGGTCCTGATCTCTCTCCGGTCATGTCGGATTGCCGTCTCATCGGACTATGAGAGTGAAGAAACAAAGTATGCTGAGTATTGTACACACTTGTGCATTATATCTCCTGCGTGGCTGATCCCCGTTGAGATTGACCGATTGCCGATCGGCTAGGAGTATTTTCATACTTACAGAATAAAGTGACCAGTAATTGGATGCCTGGATAGCCGTCTTGTTATTAAGAACACAGGTTGATACAGCGAACTCGTGGAAACTAATCAGTGGGTGGAAGTACGCCGTGTTGCACTCTCTGCCGGTTTGTTTGATTGTGATGCTAAATATGCCGTCGTTCCATTGGAAATTCTGTCCTGGAATGATGTTTGGTTTCGGTTTTAGGTCTTCTATTCGCTGTTACGTCATGCACTGACATACTTTAATAAAAACAATAGCCCTGCATTATATTATACTGTCCCACCGTTGGGCACGGGCCTCCTCTACTATTAAGAGGGATTGGGCCTTAGTCTACCACGCTGTAGTGCGGGAAGACTTCACACACCCTCAAAATTACTGTAGAGAACTTCTCAGGTATGCAGTTTACTGACGATGTTTTCCTTCACCGTTAAAGCGGTAATTCACAAATACCCTCATTATTTTAGAAAAATCAGAGGTGTGTTTGGGTTTTGAATCTGCGGACATTCGTCTCGGCAGTCCGTTCTACAACCAACTAGGCTATCGCCACTTGATTATTTTACTTACCCGCAATATTCAAGTTTCCAGCTATAGGATTGAAGTGGAAGTAACTGTGCGACAACCTCCAGCTGTCATTATCTTTCAGCGAATACACTATAAGACCAAACGTAGTCAGATCTGGTACATACGCGTAGGCGGAGGCACAATCCGACTGCATGTCTATGGTTATTGACGCCAGGCCTGTGGATAAAGCATTTGTATGTACTTGACCAGGAAAATGTAAAATTTACTTAGGGCGCCTGCCTTGGTGGCGTAGTTCTCCTGCATGCACGGTAGGGCAGCGCTCTGAGGTCCTGGGTTCAAATGCCAGGTCGGGCAAAGTGATATTTGGGTTTTCCTGCTTAGTATCAGTCTGGAATTTATGCCCGATATAGCGATAAGCTCGCCCCCTATCACATCATGGGACGGAACACACTTGGCGAAAAGTGGGTGCCCTGGCTGCGCCTCTGCATACCCCTTCGGAGATAAATGCGCGATGTGTGTGTTTACTTGGGGCGCCATTTGCTTTTTCGTTTTTTAATGTCAGTGTCATTAATGAACGAGTGAATGATTGAGTCATTAAAATAGTGAGTGTTAAGTCAGTCATTGTGTCAGTGAGAATAGTAAAATATTTTACGATAACATTGCGAGATTATTTTTTTCTGCTTATTTATTATTCAAAATACTATGATTTTAAGAAATTTAGTTTCCTGTGGTAAGTATTTTGTTTAATAGAATTTTATACCTAAATTGGGATTAAGCATTTTATCGCTAATTTTCTGACTCAAGCACTGACTATTTCGATGACTCATTAACTCATTACTTCAATGATTCAATCACTCACTCTTATTACGATTAACGTATTAGGTACCTTAATAAATTTTTCATTAACTCAAACACTCGCTGACTCAATAACTCATTAAGTGACTCACTGTCTCACTATTCAAAGTATGACTTACCAGTCGGTGTATTCGCAGCGGGTATATCTTCATCTTTAAATTGATACCTTAAGATTTGCGTGTCTGTGTTCAAGTCAAATATTACTATCGCGGGTGGTTGCACTTGCTGGGGGTTGGCTGAAATATAGTGTAATTTTAACATTGCTTTACGAAATGAAACCATATAATTGGAAGTAATGGTTTACAATAAGTTACTACCGTAGATGTACCATAAAAAAGTGTAAGTTTCGAACGAAATAATTATTAATAAAAAATAATTTTAATTTACGTGGCCTATTGCTACTTCTACTGCTTAGAGAATTCGTCGCTGCGGCAATATAATACTTTCAGTCAGAAATACACTCACGTACACGTCGTCTTCGCATTAAACTACAAAAATATTAAATAATCAGAAAACTAAAACCAGTATTTTTGCTGAAAATATTAGTTATTAGTGGATGATTTTTTACACAATGTCAAAGGTGAAGACGATGTGGTTCCTTTAGTAATGCAATGTCAAAATGACCCTGTATAGTTAATAATAATCATCTGGAGATAGCCATGGGCACCTCCAAGATTACTTTTGGGAAGGTGCATCTGCATAAGTAGGTGCTACATAATATCATTATATTGTTTTTTTTTTCAAATATAAATCGCGCGGGTATTTGTATATGCCCTAATAAAACCTCTGTGGTTATAGTTCTCATTGTCATTCAGTTGTTTTTATTGTGATTTGTTACGGAGAGGGGAGTGCACGTGCACCCCCCTCCCGGTGTCAATGGAGATAGCAACTGTGCTATAGCTCAGATGACTCGAGCGTAGTCAGATTTTATTATAGCGGTTAAAAGAATTAAAACAACATAAATAATTATAAAATGACATTCATTTAAAATAAATAAGAGTACATTTTCAGTCTTAAATACAAATTGAACAAATTTTATTTCAATGAACCCCAAAATCTTCATTCCTACTCCTGGCTACATCATAGTAGATTGGTATGAATTGTATGAGGCGTATGAAAGAGTTGGTATATAAGATGCTGGAAATGTCTATATAAGTCGCCCGAAGTATGTATATAAGTCGCCGAAAGTATACATATAACTCGTAGGAAATAAAGCTCTCTGTAAGAATATCAGACGCACGAAGTATATAACATATATGAGGTATTTGAAACGCATGAATTAAGTATATTTATGTAAGTTTATAAGTGACCGGTAAACTCATCCAAAGTATTTTTCTTGTATATGTGACGGTAAAATATTCACATATATCCCAATAATCACACTAGATGGCGATGGACAATTCTGACTTGCGGTAGCAGAATTTGCGCGAAGTGCAGTATATATACCACCTTCGAATAGGAACAGTAGAAGGGGCCGCGGCCGGTCAAGTAACATCTACCTGATTTGAGATCCCCCTTTCATAGAGGAACGCAACTGTTCCTCTGCAGTGGCGACTACTTCTACTCCACCTCGGAGATATTTTTTACTTATTACTAGTTGACACGACAGACGTTGTCCCCTCTTAACTATGAATTTGCAGCGCGCATTCTGTCAATCGCTGACAGTAATTTCAAACAATTGACAGTTGTATAAAATTAATATTTTCGTTAAGTTTTCTTAAATTTTCTAATTTTCCGCGCAAATTTTTGATTTTTTTCTTTAATAAGAACCTTCTCCTGACAATAACAAACACAACAACAAAAAATAAATAGTGAAATCGGTCCAGCCGTTCACGCGCGATGGTGTGACCAAGGGAAATATGGATTCATTTTTATATATATACATTACTATTATTATTTATAGATTTGTAACTTACCAGGGATCTCCAAGAGGCCAGTGTCTACCATCCACAGCCGGCCACACTGGTCGGCTCTAGTCCGGTACACTGAAGTCAAGCTCCTCGCTTGTCTGATATCCGGGTACGGCTTCAAAGCCGGGGACCTTTCTCTTTGGTTCAGTTCTACGTAGTTTAGTGTTGATGGGATGCCTTAAAACAAAGCGTTGTCTATAACTTCATAGTTATAAACATAGTCAAATAAATGATTTATGTTGTGAATGTTATACATTGAAATCAAAATATTTTTCGGATTTTATCACGGCTCAAAAAACGACTATAAAGGCTACAAAGTCTTCGAGAAAACTATAATATAAAAAACTGCCACAAAATCCAAATATAGTTTTATTTCCATAGCCAAATGAAGGTTTCTTTTAAAACGGTCCCTCAGCAAAAGTGCGCGCTCATAATATTTATGACAAAAAAAGAAGCAATATCATTATCATATAAGTATCTCATCATTATTATCATACTTCTGTATAATATTATGTTTACTTAGGTAAATAAATAATTTTGTATAATGTGGATATTGTATCATTAATTTCACAATAAAAATGCCACTAATATTGTTGATTCCGTGCATCCTAAAGTAAATATTATTTTATATAAAATGGAAGCCTTGATGGCGTAGTTATAATGCGCGGCGCAGCACGACTTTGCTCTGAGGCCCCACTTTGGAATCCCGGGTCAGGTAAACTAATATTAGGTTTCCAGCTCAGTATCACTCCGAAATCTAGAATTTGTGCCCAATATGAAGATGCCTTCTAGCACACCATGGAAAATGTAGAAGCACTAGCTGCGCCTTTGTCTACCCCTTCAGGTATAAAAGCATGTTTTTTAATTGTTTGTATAACAAGACGAGTTTGCCGTGCGCCTAATGGTAAGCGATACAGACGCTCATAAACAGTAGAAACAAAGAACACCTTGAATTACAAAGTATTGTTCGGTATTCCATCGCGCTCGCCATCTGAGACATGAGATGTTAGTTATTATGTCCAGTAGTTACACTGGCTACAATGTTCTTCAAACCGGAACACAACAGTGACTACAGACTGATTGGAGGCAGAAATACATTGCGGTGGTACCCAGGCAGACTCTCACATATGAGAGCTACTAGTAAATATATAGTAACATACCGTATCTTCGTCTAGGAACAGTGATGAAGACTCTATCGCCCACCCTTTCCACTCCCATGGGCACGTTATTGTATTGAATGAAGAAGGCATCAGACTGGTTCACTGGAAATATATTTTTTTTTAAATTTATTTAAAGGTGTACCAACAGCATACATATAGATATGTAGCGACAGCATCGCACATAATATCACATAGATGCTTGGATGATTGTTAACTCACGTACGTCACACACACATTAGTATATAAGCATCATTTGTACATAGAATAAATCAGACCAAATAACATCTCGTGTCTCATTACATCTTGCCATAAATTTATGGCAGATACATACAAATATACACAAACTATATGGCATAGTGGCTGATATGTATGCCAATAATAGGTATATTAATTATTACTAGGTGCAGTTATGTATTTAACACTTTTTATTGCTTTTGAAGTAATCATAGAGTGTAGCAAATGCATTAAATTTTCCGTAGTATTGTAATGCTCTTTGCCTGAAACAGTATAGTTAGTTATAAACCGGACATGATCTAACTTGTGTTCCTAAAGTTATTACCAATGAGCAATAAATCGGTGTCTTATTTGAAATGTCCGTCAAGATGTCACAACGTCCTTAGCTATTAATACAAAAATAATATCGTTAATCATTATTTTTTTGTAAACTAAATAACATGTACGTGTCAACTACTTTGAATAAGTTGTATTTGAATAAGTATTAAGTGGTACAGGCCTAGTCTAGTTTGGGTACCCCTGACATTTCTATTTGGATTCTGACTAGCCATTAGATCCACTGTAATGTAATTCAGATTATTATTGTCAGTAATCTGTTTAGTGTATCTTTATAAATAAAATAAATAAATAAATCAGCTAATAAGTGCATTTAAAACGTGCAAACCATTTTATGGGAAAAATATGAAGTATTTCACAGTGCTGGTTTGCTATTTCACAGTAGATTGAACCATCGCATGAGCGCAAAATTTTCGTTTGACAATCATACCAATGTTCGCTCTGTATAATCTCAGAACTCTTAGAAGTCTAGTTAATTCAAATTAGCGATAGAATACTTACCATTAGTACCGACGTTAGGTTGCGATGGTTTTGGTCCTGAAAATGATTTATTATAGTAGATCATTGCTTTTCAAAATGAGGAGTGCACCTCTTAGGGATGTGTGGCGACTTGTAACGGGAGGCATGGACCCAAAAAGGAGGAATTTCTCAATTCGAGTGTATTTTTTTAATGTTTGTTACATCAGAACTTTTGGCAATTTATATTTCGGGAACAGCATCTACTATTTTCTGAATTAAATCCCTTTTTGCTGTATCCCTGACAACGTATATACAAAATTTGTAATGATCTGTTGAGTAATTAAGGTGTAAGCAAACACAAAAAGATTTTTATAATATTACGATACTTGGAGCCCCCAAACTTCGTCTTCTTTACAGAGATTTGTAGGTGGAAAATTGTGTTCCGGGCAGTAGGATGGCGTGGCAAAAAAATATAGACAGAAAAACATACAGAAGGAAGATATTAAGTCATGTTTCCCCCTTTTGCGATTATTGGAAATATTTACTAAAAAAAATATAGAACTATGCATACTTATGTAATTAAATTTGTGCAAGAAATATAACAAACCTGAACCTTGTATTAGTGAGCCATATATTGAAAGGTGAAAGGCTAATTGACTTAAGCAGTCCTGGATTTGTAAATAGGCCGTATAGGCCGCGGCCTATGGGCAGCAGATTTCAGAGGACGCTCACTCGATTTAATTAATCATTCGTTTTTAACTTTAGTACCTTCCATAATATAAACAAATGGAAAATTATCAAGTATTATAGAAACCTACATACATACATACATAAACCTATTTGCATGGGGCGGCACAAATAAAGTGGCCTACACTCATAAAAAATATAAAATCGGCATTGGACTTAAGCGACTTATTTCATTTAAAATCAGCTCTGTTTTCTATGTTTTTTTGACGAAGTTAAAATTTTTCGAAAAGAAAAATGTCGCTTAAGTCAATTAGCTTTTCAATCGTCGGTACTTATGTGTTTAGATATATTATAATGATATTAATGAAGAATAAATAAAGATTGAAGATATACTTAACTGTACAAATTCCACCTCGGTATCACGCGAGAGTCCATCCGACTGTATTCTAGAAGAATGGAAATAAGAAAAGAAAGAAGAAAGAATAGAATACCTATATTAATATGATCAGTTTTAAAAGAGAAAAAAATACATACAAAATTCGTACTCTTAATAAAATAATGACCCATTCCAAAATTGCCAATTTGTGGGAATCGTCAAACAACCAATTTCTGTTTGCGACCTTTTAGGTTTTTCCCTTTATTTCATGCTATAGGTTTCATTATATCTTTAATAAGATCAATTTTATAGCAACTTCAAAAAAAAGGTAGCAAACTAAAATTTGTTTTCCGACGACTGCCAAAAATTATCAATTTTGAAATAGGTCATTATTTTATTAAGAGCGCGATGTTATACATATGAATACATACAAATATGGCATAAATACATACATATATAGGTATTACATATATAGAAACAAAGATAATAGATTTAAACATTGGTAATTGATACAAAAAAATAAAAATAATAAAAACATTTTTTTTTATTTAGATTTTCCCTTTATTATTGGGAAGGCAAAGGGTTCTAGCCCATACAGCCTCGTCAAAAACAATGTTTTGTAAGTAATTTTTTTTTCATTCGAGGGCATCTGGCTAAGGACATAGACTATGCTGCCAAGTCAGAAATTACAGATAATTTTTTTTTTTTCCCTAGTTGTGGCATAGAAAATTCAAAAATTGATTTCGATAAAAAAACTTACTATCACTCCAAATCCTTTCATCCATGTATTCGTTCTTAAAGTAGACCAGATCGGACTGTCGTTTTCTTCTCAACAAAGCATTCTGTTCAAAATTTGTGACGCGGTCTTGGGTTACTAAAACATAAATTGGTATAAATGCTATTGCGTTTTTCTTTAATTTACATACATACGTATTTATTTGTAAAGTGCTATAGATTTTTTTCATTCAATGAAATCTAAGTATAAGCTATTTAGGGGCTTTATTTCCGTATACTTCGAAGCTGTCTACTCGAAATTCATAAAACAGATAGATTTTTTTTTTCTAATTTCTACAATATGTTATCTTGACTTTAGTAGCTAAAATTCTCTATATAATGTGCATTAATTTCACAATACAAATGCCACTAAAATTCTTGATTCTTTGCATCTCCTAAAGTACACATTTTCATTTCCAACCAACTCTATTAACTAGACAATTTAATAAGGAATATATTATTTGTTCAAAATTTTCAAAGAGAAAAAAACGTTTTTATTTAAATTATTCGTATAACTTTGTATATTCCCAACATAAAGTGCGCCGAAAATGTATGAAACAACTGCTCAAGGCCGTTTGCTAGAGGAGAATTTGAAATAAAAAGAAAAAAAACATTAATTTCGAGAGGATAAGTAAAGATGGAACATTTGAATTTACGAGTATATTTTCTCAAACACAACCCAAACACACCTCTGACTTTTCTAAAATTATGTGTATTCTTTCTGAATTATTGCTTGCTTTAACTGTGAAGGAAAACATCGTGAGGAAACCTGCATATCTGAAGTTTTCTATAGGAATTTTGAGGGTGTGTGAAGTCTGCCCGCACTACAGCGTGGTGGACTAAGGCCTAATCACTCTCAGTAAAGGAGGCCCGTGCAGTGGGACAGTATATAATACAGGGCTGATATTTATATAAAATCTGATCGCTTTTCAAGTACTAAGACAAACCCTTCGTAGCTACAAAGTAAATTATTGGCACCTCTAACGGACAATCAAATTGTACCTTATAAAAAATAGGAAAACCTCGAAGCGATAAATGCATAATGCTTACTTTACTCACAAGGTTAGCCAGTTTTAACTAATGAAGTCATAATACAATGAACGTGCTTGTATTTCCATATACTTTGTGTGTAAGTCTTAAATGGCATCGATATATATGTACTACGTACTAGATCTAGCGTTCCGTACACGCATTGTGTTCTACTCAACTGTACTGCAATCCGTACACCTGACTTTAGTATGATTTTAACATTGACATGTACGCAGGAGTAGAGGAGGCCCAGCAGTGGGACAGTATATAATACAGAGCTGATATTATCACTATCTACTTACACGCGACTCCATCAATATCGTATGTAAGTTGCTTCCAAGCGAACACTTCAGTCAGACGTCCAACTTTCCTGTCATCTTGGATTGAAGAGACGATGACGCTCAATTGCAATAATATCAATAGTTTTATAGTCATTTCTGTAAAAAAAAAGCAAATTAATATTACCTGGTTATGTTAACTCAAGAGCCATGCTTGGAGTTTGACAAAATTCAGTACGAAGTGATCTATCAGGTGACCGACGTAGCTCTGGAAGTTAGTAGGTTTTTTTTTGTTTGCTTTTGGACCCGTAGTCAACTCCAGGATGGGATACTAGAATGCCGCGGCTTAGCGACTGCAGGGTTCTGCAGGAAAGTTGGGGGGCGATAGCTGGGAAGGAAGTGTGGGGAAAGATAAGGCAACCTCTTAAGATAGGAGGAGGGGTGAAGGAAGGGATATGTTCGCAAGCCCTTATAGGCCTCAATATGAATTGGACACTGAACTGTGTGCCTAGGGACGCGACAACTGTTCCCCTATTGCATTTGGTGTGGAGACTGAGCGCAGTCAGTAGGTTGAAGTGGCAATAAGCTAGCCACATGTCGCAGAACAGGTAACCGCTGGAGTAAGCGGGTCCTGTTGGAGACACCGTCTTCCGAGACTTTCCCGCCCTCACACCCACCACTACAACTCTTGTAAACAGGATCAGCAGTGGCACGCATTTTATGACACCGAGCAGTGAAGCTCACCGAGTCTCAGTGGACAATGCGTCTTGACAAACGTATCGTGGGACGATTTTGGCCAGATGGCGGGACGACTTACATAAGAGGGCAGCGACTGGATGCCTAACTATTTAGCGAAGGCTGCATTGGCCTCCATAAGCACAAGTTTATTTACTTATGTGACAAGGCCCCGGACCTTGTGCCCCCCCCCCCCCGCGCAATGCCATCTTCACGTCCCCTTCTGTCCCTTTAAACTACGCCACTGATTCAAAGCATTGGGTATTTAATATTTATTTATTCATTAGTATTGTTAAACTACTGGATTTAAGGTTTTTCGGAGCTCTTGACCGCGACGTTAACCATGTTTTGTAATTAAAATGTTAAAATTAGTTATATAAAATGTAAGTTAATACGTACGTATAATTATTTTAGAACAATATTTAAAACAATAAATAGTTGGTTAATTGTCAATTCGAAATTAGATTTCGAAATATTGCAACGGTTTTGCAATCAATTAAAATTATGGCATACTTAAAAGTTTAGGTCGCAATAACCTTTTAATAATAAACGTTTCGTTCCCTTTACGTTTTAAAGCACTTTTTTTAAAATACACATCTTTAATAAATAATAATGCATATAAAAATGAATCATCCTCAATTGCCGAAGTTCAAGACCCAAGCCACCGGCGGTTAAGGATTTAAACTAACGAATCTCCTCACAATATCGTCAGTTTTCTGCAAAAACTTACTACTAACAAAAAAACATCAAGTACAGTTTATAACGCCTTGAACATAATATAACGTTTACATACTCAGTTGATTTTAAGAATAAACATATTCAAGAATATAAAAGTGTTTTACTTTTTCTTGACATAATTATATCTAAGATGATATAGGGATAACAATATAGGTAACTAAAACTAAAAGTGGCTTAATTCATCTTATGGTATTTGTCAGTTAATGAGCTCTTGCAGTAAACTGACATTATTATTCTTAACTATTTATAAGCTATATTCGTTTTCGTAATAACACATTTAAACACTTTCACATTTATTAATTTAATTTTAAATTTAATTTAACTCGCGAAGTTACTTCAAACATATCTTCCACCATAGGGGCTGTTTTAAATCACTTCAATATATCCCAGGGTTGAAAGATGAAATCCGAAAGAGAACCCGACACAACAGAGGTACTTTTTTTTTGTTTTACGTGGGGAAGAAAATGCGTTATCGCTACCACCACTCGGAGGGTCAGTGGAACGGTTATGTTGGTTTCACCCGTTTTACGGACCAATGTCGACACTCGGGAGTATAACATCATCCGAGCGAGCGTTGTACCGAATCCCTAACCCCTGCATACCCCACACCGGCATACCAACCAAAACCCGCCGTGGCCTTCTTCGGCGCATACGGGACGGCCCCGGGGTATCTTGTGGCACTGAGATAGCTGCACGGACCCGTCTCTGCGCGATATTTGCGGCATCTCTCTAATTGAAGGGGCTAAGATGCCCCACATGCTGAATGACGCCTTTAGAGTCTACGACGTCGGGAGACCTACTACCCGATACTAACAGAGGTACTAATGCATAAATACGGACTGCAAATTATTTAATGTAAGTTTTTTTTTATATTTTACACTTACGAAGGGGAAGCAGGAATCGGGATATATCGATGGCTCCTAAGTAAACTATCGTATCTAAATAAATAACAACATTAACTTTTTTAACATTTCGTTATGTAGGTATTGTTTATTTTATTTTTATTTTTACAGAAAACTAACAGCCAACACAGATATAGTTTGTATATTATATACTTAACTGAAGGCCAGTTAAAAGTTTTCACATATGTGTGAGTTTATGTTAGAAGTAATAACATGCACCTCAGATTACAGAAATTACATTACATCAATCTATATATATAATAATGAATCCCTATTTCCCTTGGTCACGCCATCACGCGTGAACGGCTGGACCGATTTCACTATTTTTGTTTGTTGTGTTTGTTATTGTCAGGAGAAGGTTCTCATGAAAGAAAAAATTCAAAAAATTGCGCGGAAAATTAGAAAATTTAAGAAAACGTAACGAAAATATTAATTTTATATAACTGTCAATTGTTTGAAATAACTGTCAGCGATCGACAGAATGCGCGCGTGCAAACAAAAAAAAATATTTTAGTTTATTACCAAAACCCATTAATAAAGTGAGTAAATGATTGTTAATGAAGTGTTTTTTCGTTTAACATTACAACATAATGAAAAGTTAAAAAGTGAATGTCGCAATTTTTTCCAGATTCGACAGTATACTCCGGAGCCGCCGCTGCCCTTCGCCACTGTTATATTCTATGCTATAATCTAGATACGTACCTAGCAATGTCCAGATAACGAGTGGCGAAGATGATTAATGTCGATATGTTTGTATGACCCTGTCGTGATTAGCTGGTGAGGAGACAAGTTATCGATAGAATGCCATGTAACATTAATCATAAATAAAACAATTGATTTTATAAACTAGGATTATCTTTTGTTTTAGTTTTGGATGATGAGACGAGCTTGCCGTTCGCCGGATGGTAAGCGATACGACCGATAAACAGTAGTAACATCAACACCTTGAATACAAAGTATTGTTTGGTATTCCACTGCGCTTGTCTGAGACATGAGATGTGAATTATTATGTCCAGTAGTTACACTAGCTACAATGTTTAAACCGGTACACAACAGCGACTACACACGGCTGTGGAAATAGACATTGCGGTGGTACCTACCCACAGGGACTCTCACATATGAGAGACATACCACCAGTAAAATACATTGTGCGTTATTTATTCAATAAAACATTATTTTTCGTGATTAACTTGTCAGTCAAATGTTGGCTTGTTTGAAGGATACACAGGCTGATCCCGGAACGCTTACGTGGGCTATTATGGCGTTTTAACACCGTGTATATAATCCTGGATTTGTAAATAGGCCGTATAGGCCGCGGCCTATGGGTGGCAGCCTCTTAAGGGCGGCAGATTTCAGAGGACGCTCACTCGATTTAATTAATCATTCATTTATTTAACTTTAGTGACTATAATACAAATAAATGGAATATTATTAAGTATTTTAGAAACCTATATACATACATACATATGTATATATAAACCTACCTACATAGGGCGGCGGAAATAAAGTAGCCTACACACATAAAAAATATAAATCTGGCACTGCTTGTGTACCTATACCCTGGATACAAAATATATCCTACCACCAACAAAGTATCATACCTTTTTCTTTCAGAGGTAAGTGGAAGTGTCATGCGGCAGCATTTGTTTTTGCTCCGCTGTGTAAAGTCCCATGTATTAAAGAGTTATTTTCTGAGTATAATATTTCAAGACTACAGGTCATTGATAAGTAAGCAGAATACAAACGCAATTGTCTCATAGCATAGTACTGCCGTGTTAAGCGCAAAAGAGGTAAGTATGTCAGGGAAACCTTATTTCCAGATAATCGAAGTTTTGTAAATATAGTTTTATAAGTAAGTTGTAAGATAGCCTACTTGGTTGTGGAACGGACAGCCGAGACGAATGTCCGCAGGTTCAAAACCCAAGGGCACACACCTCTGACTTTTCTAAAATATTATGTGTGTATTCTTTGTGAATTATTGCTTGCTTTAACGGTGAATGAAAACATCGTGAGGAAACCTGCACGTCTGAGAAGTTCCTCTAAAGGAATTTCGAAACTGTGTGATGTCTACCAATCCGCACTAGGCCAGCGTGGTGGACTATGGCCTCATCCCTCTCTGTAGTAGAGGAGGTCTGTGCCCAACAGTGGGACAGTATATAATACAGGGCTGATATTATATTATAAGTAAAACTGAGATAGAGAAACTCTTTTAAAGTTTTTTTTTAAAGTTCTAATCAAGATACCCTTATTATGGTAAGTTCATTGGATGGGTATTTCTCTAAGCTATCTGACGACATAAAAATCAAGATTTTGATTTTTGAGATACCGCTTTTGAGCTTAGCATGGCAGTATACTGGTTACCAATTTTGGAGTCGGCGCCTAAAATAAACATTGTTTTCGTTTTTTCATGTATTTATCTAGATTTACAAACAATTAGTAAACTTCTCACACCTTTGAAAATTCCATAGAGAATTTCTCAGGTATGCAGGACTAAGGCCTAATCCCTCTCAGTAGTAGAGGAGGCCCGTGACCAACTGTGGGACAGTAAGCCTTTATGTAAGCAGTAAAGATTCCTTTTAAGGCACTAAAACCGAAAAGAGACAGAAATCGTTTACCAAGATCGAAAAAATAGAGTACGGCACATCGATATATCGACATAGTCCATGTCCATCCCTATTTCAGTTTCTTATTGACATGGGTTATCGTATATTTTCCCACTAGATTATCTCACTATTAAAACAAGTTTGTTTGTTTGCCACCATTCGTTAAGTCCAGGCACCTATTCTGAAGGACAATTAGATTTCGTAATTTTCGTATTTAAACAAACAAACTCACATCACGTTTTTATCGCTGAAGGGGTATGCAGAGGCGTAACCAGGGCACCAACTATTCGCCAAATGTGTTCCGTCCCTTGATAGGGGGCGAGCCTATCGCCATATCGGGCACAAATTCCCGACTCCGGGCTCGTACTGAGCAGAAATACCCAAATATCACGGCCGGACCCGGGATTCGAAACTAGGACATCAGAGCAGTACCACACGCATGCAGTACAACTACGCCATCGAGGCAGTTTCGTATTTAACTAGTGCTATTTTTGTATAATAATATAAATAACCGAGACAAAATACGTTAGTTTTTTCTTCTTGCTTTGAATAACGAGACGAGCTTGCCGTTCGCTTGATGGTAAGCGATACGACCGCCCATAAACAGTAAAAACACCAACACCTTGAATTACAAAATATTGTATTTCACTGCGCTCGCCATCCTGAGACATGAGATGTTAATTATTATGTCCAGTAGTTACACTGGCTACAATGTTCAAACCGGAACACAACAGTGACTACACAAAATACTAATAAAAAATACTACGCAGAAATAAACATAGCGGTGATACCTAGACGGACTCTCACATATGAGAGTCCTACCACCATTATTATTTGAAATATATATTATTTTAAAGTATTAGCGTAAACATAAGAAATCATTATACAAATTTCTTATTAAATAAATACCACTGTTTATCAAAATGTCTTGTCGAGTCGTGGGCGGTAGACACCATCTCTACCATGTGAGAAGACGATATCTTCTGTCCCGTAGCAATGAAGCAAACATTCACGGTAACACACAAACTTGAACTCATAAAAAGATTGCTATAAGAAGTTCGGATGTGATGAAACAAAAACCCCAGTAGTGACCGTCAAAATTAAACTTAATTGTATTTTTACATCTTGATAAGTACACGAAGTTAGAAGCAACATAAAGTAAATAAATTTTAAATGAAAACTATTGTATTACTCTCTAGATTCGTTCCTTATAGACTTATTTATATTAGTGTTGCCCAAATGCAAGAACAAGACGAGACTTAGCCAGTCTTGGTCTTGGTCTTGCGCCAATACACCTGATCTTGGTCTTGGTCTTGGTCTTGCGCTCCCAGTCTTGGTCTTGGTCTTGGTCTTGCAGCAAGAGTCTTGCAAGTCTTGCAATTACCTATTAGTCTATTACTATTTATTAAAGTTTACTTTAAATCTTAGAAAAACGTATTAGAATTGGAACATTGTGAGCTTGAATTAACATAGCCATAGTAAAGATCAAGCAGATTAATAAATAACTGAAGATTTGATAAGAAATTCGAAAAATCAACTGACCTATATGTCGTTTTCCATGGAAGTAACTGTTTCTTAATAAACATTTATGATTTATAAGCTTACATTTGCTAAAACATGTAAAAAGCAAATTAATTACAATAACTTGACTGTATTTTAAAGAACAATACTTATCTGTCTAGAAAGAGATTGAACCTTCAACTTATAAGAAATTTAATAAAAGAGTTTTACGATTTATCATTGTATCCCAAAGTAAAAATGAAAAATTATTATTAATATTTCCCAATTGGGACCCGAGTGGGGCCAAAGTGGGAAATCCCAAAGTAAAAATGAAAAATTATTGTTAACATTTCCTAATTGGGGCTTGAGTGGGATTTAAGTGGGAAATCCCAACGTTGAAATAGTAAATTATTGCTAATAGTTCCGCTTGAATAAATCTAACTAAGATAAACGAAAAACAGAAACAAATATTAAACATTTAACCGCAATATTAGTAATATCATCTAGTTGATTCGATGTACATCAAATAAAGCGACGAATGTAATATTCCCGCTTGGACCAGTGGTAACGTGAACGACTGATGATCAAGAGGACCCGAGTTCGAGCCCAACTGACGACAAGGATGCATTCAACCAATAGTTCACTTTCTAATCGAAATATAAAGTTATAGTACCATCAGAGTCCGTAATTCAAAATTATTTTTGATTTCTTGAAATTTTAGATTTTTATAAATTTAGATTGGGATCTGATGGGGATTTCCCAATTGGGCCCCATTTGGGATTTCCCAATGGGGGCCCATTTGGGATTTCCCAATGGAGGCCCAAGAGGGCTTTGCGTGACATCCCAAAGTGGGCCCCAAGAGGGAAGCCCAAGCGGGGCCCCATTGGTCGCACTTTTAAATTTCTAGTCGGGCTATCCTTACCATTTTATCCCAATCATAATACTACTTGCGTGATCAGTATAATGTATTCATTTTCATTCTAAGCACTCTGAAACTTATTTATTCTTTGGAACACCTGTAGGTACTCTTAAAATTCGAAATTATTTTGCATGAGTATACCTACGCCCTATGGCGGCAATCAAATAGTGTCAAATGTTATGATTTCGGCGTGGCGGCAACGATTGTTTTAGATTTCAAAAGAAGCCGCCGGCACGTGTATCATAACCATGTACTTCCGAAAAGCGGCAAATTTCTTTGAGAAGTAAGTACAAAACCTTTGATGCCGCATTATCAAAGTGCCGATGGTTAAAACATAGCTATGCATGCACTCAGTTTGATTTTAATAGATATTTTTTATTCGCTATGTTTATGGTATTAGTCGTAATGCGCATAGGTCCAGTTTTTCATATTCTTTGATACAGTTTTTGCGTCTCATAGAATTCCTAAGCGTACCTACCTATACACCGAACTGTTACACCTAACTACTCAGTGAAATAGCGCTAAGTCCTAGCTGCAAGACGCAAGAGTCTTGCAGGCTATGTCTTGTTCTTGCTCAAGTCTTGCACGGTCAGTCTTGGTCTTGGTCTTGCTAAAAATACGCGGTCTTGTTCTTGGTCTTGGTCTTGCAAAAACGCAAGAACAAGACCAAGACTGCAAGACCAAGACTGAATTTGGGCAACACTAATTTATATAGATAAAGATTATCTATATATATATAAAAATGAATCCCTATTTCCCTTGGTCACGCCATCACGCGTGAACGGCTGGACTGACTTCACAATTTTTTTTTGTGTTCGTCATTGTCAGGAGAGGGTTTTTATGAAAGAAAACTTAACGAAAATATTAATTTTATATAACTGTCAATTGTTTGAAATAACTGTCAGCGATTGACAGAATGCGCGCTGCACATTCATAGTTAAGACGGGACGTCTGTCGGGTCAACTAGTCAACTATAAAAATAATTTTCGTAACTACCTACCCTAATTATAGTAGCTCCCATCTGAGGTTATTCTTGTGCGCTCGGTCTCCACAGCGGTAACGATATACCAAAGCAGGGCATTTGTACATATTACAGATCAAGCCCAGTATGTGATTCTCAACTTTTTAGATGTGAACAATTCAAATTCGGCCGCAGCTACACTTAGGTAGGTATAGCTGTTAAAAATACATCAGTAACGTAACAGATGGGAGAGATGGGGGGCTAACTCTCCAAGTGAGGAAACAGTCATTATAAACAAGAAAAATATCACATAGAATGTAGGTATTAAATCAGAGTTATTCATACTACAGCGCTCTAATCTTTATTGCCGCCACACGACTCGTTATAAGTTATAACATTAGTAGAGCTAGGCAGTGCAGCGCACCGAGGCACCCTAGCCTCTCTGGCCTAGTCTAGAGCTCGGTCTCCACAGCGAATGCACGCCCGCACGGGGGAGGACATTTGTCGCGACCCTAGGCACAGTTCAGTGTGTATATTCATGGTTGCCAATTTACATTGAGGCCTATGAGGGTTGGCGAACATTTCTTTGCCTTATCCCTTCCGCCTATTCTAAGAGGGTTCCTTCTTCTTCCACAGTTCCTTCCCCAGATATCTCCTCCCAAGTTTCCTCCAAGATCCTGTAGTCGCATACTCCTAATGTGATACACTAGCTATCAGATAGCAGAACCTCGATCTCCCCCTGAACCTATGAGAAACACTTGACCCCTCTTCTTGACTTAGAAGTAAAAAGTAATGTGATTCATTTGGAAAAAAAAGAAAAAAAACACCCTGCAGTCCCTAAGTCGGAGGATTCCAGTACCCCACTCACAAGTGACTCCTGGAGCTAATTACGGAGTCCGATATTCAAATAAAATTGTGTATATATTTGCATACCGTTGAAAAGGTGAAACGTGCTGTTCGTGATATGATGATGATTGACATGATTGTACACGGTACACCATGATACACAACCACGCGTTGAGGTCTTGTAGGATCCTAGGTCGCGGTAAAACAATTATGACTGGGTTTTGCAATATTAAAAATTACTAAGTCGTAGCTTGGATTTTGGAAGTTGTCGGTGATACTCCCGTGCCTCGTGCGCGTAAAGCCATTGGTCCTGCGCCTGATCACTCCGGTCATGTCGTCGTCTCTCCGGACTATAAGAGTGAATAGAGAGTGCTGTGTATTGCACACACTTGTGCACTATATCTCTTGCGTGGCTGATCTCTATTGAGATTGGCCGTCGTGGCCGAAATTCGGTTAGGAAGAAATCAATCAATATTTAACATTATAATTTATACCATGTTTTGACGGATTTTATTGCGATTTTTATTCATAAATCCGTAAAATTGTTTTATTTAAGTTCGTCAATTTGAACTCGTATACTTAGGTACCTTACCTACAATTGTACGGAGACCTCGGTGCGAATCCAACACGTACTAGTATAGTTAGCCGTCTAAAAGTTGAACCCTATAAACGCAATGAAGTATGAAATTAGCATCGTCAAGGGCGTAAGTAAAGTGTGGTTGTAATTTTGTATTCAATTTAGTTGACTCGAAGACACCATAAGCGAACGTAGTCAATCCTATTCACTTAGCGAAATGAGGGAGCATCTCAAAACGTTCTAGCTAGGGCTGCCACGTTAATATATATTTTTTTTTTTAATAAAAATTGTTTATTTTTTTTTTATATTTAAGTGTTGCTTTATACATCGCCATGGTGACATTGTATTTCGTGTTTCGGGGTTTTCTATGTTCGTTCACGCGGCCGGAGCCCCAAACAACACTTATTTATAAACAGCAAAAAAAACTCCATTACTGTTATAAACGGTTACAAAGAAAAACTAATGTTTTTGCGATACATACAAATTATAATCATTTTGCGGTGTTTTTTACGGTGTTCATACATCGCCGTCAAAGTTACTCTTACTTTTTAACCGATTGCAAAAAAGGAGGATGACTCTAAACTTGGTAACCAGTATACCTATAAGTAATGTTTTTTTTATTTTTTTTACAAATGATTCGTCTCAGGGGTTTATTATCGAGTTATTGGGAGACAGTCTCGTAGTTGTGTCTATATAATCAGTCAGTGGTTGGTGCGCTATTTGATACGACTTTCCTCCAATCCTAACATTGCTTCTATAAAAATATGGTTAAGTTATTCGACAAATTGGCTTAATTAGCAAAATTAGCGACACTTGTTAAATTATGTTTTAGGGCCGTTCAAGTGTTACGTAACGCAATTTGGAGGGCAGCGGGGGTCCTGTTAAACGTTACGATACGTAACAGGAACGGGAGAGGGGGTTCGTACAAGGCGTTATGTAACATTGGATATATTATTTAAAAAAAATTAAGGTATTTTAGCGATATTTCGGTACTTTGCGAAAAAAAAAATATTTTAGAGTTACGTAACTTTTGGAAGGGTTTTGTTTTTATAGTAAAATGTTACAGCGCGTTACATAGGGGGGTGGGGGGGTCAAAAATCTTCAAAAATTGCCTTACGTAATATTTGAACAGCCCCGTAGTGGTTTTTGAAGGCGGTTTAATTTTTTGTCTGCCTGTCGTGTCTTGTCTTGTCTGGACTGCCTTGGTGGCGTAGTTGTACTGCATGCGCGGTACAACAGCGCTCTGAGGTCCTGAGTTTGAATCCTGGGTCGGGTAAAGTGATATTTGGGTTTTTCTGCTCAGTGTCAGCCCGGAGTCAGGAATTTGTGCCCGATATGGCGATAGGCTCGCCCCCTATCACGTCATGGGACGGAACACACTTGGCGAAAAGTGGGTGCCTTGGTTGCGCCTCTGCATACCCCTTCGGAGATAAATGCGTGATTTTGTGTGTGTTAATTTTTTGTTATGTCAAAGTTATGATGTTTATGTTTTACATGGGTTTGCCAAAGTGACCTTGCACTTGGTAAATAGAGTACGAATCAGAATATTGTATTTGCATTGAATGTGAATACCACTGATGTATATTCTACCGATAAATACAGTTTGGTAATATCGATGATGTACTTACTTATAAACTAGTTTTAGCGTGCGGTGGTTAAGAATTGCTTAAATAGCTGTCAAAAACATCACCGGTTCCTAGTTCAAACTTAAGAGGCAAGATGGCGGGTTTTGACTTACAGCTGATCGAGTTTTGTGTTTTAACTAAGCAAGCTTTGCGAATTTGTTGTAAGAAAGACTGATAATGTACTAGTTCCGATATATTAAGCTAGATGGCGTGCAATATAAAACTTCGTAAATCTATGCCGTTTGAATAATCTCAGGAACCATTAGTTCGAATTGAAAAATTGTTTTAGTGTTTAATAGCCCATTTATTGAAGAAGATTTACCGAGTGCTGGTTGGTCGACTTCACACACCCTCAAAATTCTTATAAAGAACTTCTCGTGTATGCTGGTTTCCTCACTGTTTTCCTTCACCGTTAAACCAAGCGATAATTCACAAAGAATACAATAAAAGTCATTGATACGTGTCCTTGGGCTTTGAACCTACATTCGACTCAGCAGTCAGTTCCAAAGGCTTTATTTAATATTTATTATTTGTGAAACAAACCTCAAGGTTGATGTTTGTTACCCTAACATATTCATATAACGATATCTCACACATTACAGCATCACTGCTCCGCTCCTATTGATCATAACGTGATGATATATTGCCTATAGCCTTCCTCGATAAATAGGCTATCCAACACTAGAAGAATTTTTCAATTGGAACCGGTAGTTCCTGAGATTAGCGCGTTCAAACAAACAAACTCTTCAGCTTTATATAATAGTATAGATTACATATAGAGTTATTGTCAAAATTAAACTATCGCTAGACAAGTTTCATCCCCATTCACCCCAGGTAATCCTTAAGCTAGTTAAATAATACACTTGTTCGTACAAAACAATTTATTTCTCAGTGTTTATTTATCACAAACTGTGCCGCGAATCAAATCTTGCGCATTCCCGCTGAAAAATAATAAATAACTGTTATGATAAATAAGCCTTAAGTTATTGTATGAAGTCGGTTAAAAAAATCGCGATAAACTTCGAAAACTAAAATGTTCGTTGTTGTCTTCACTATTAGGAATTGCACCAAAATTTTACATTTATGATAAACTATCTTTTGCTCGCGGCTTCGCCCGCGTGATGGAGTTTTCCGGGATAACAGTCCCACTATATATTTTCCTGGGATAGTAGCCTATAACCTTCCCAGAGTCTTATACTATCTCCATACCAAATTTTGCTTTCTTATACCACGTCTTATGTCAGGTCCCGTTCCCGTGGGACGGGATAAAAAGTCTTCTATTCTATGTCCGTCTCCTGGTTCCAAGCTACCTCTCCACCAATTTTCAGCCAAATCGGTTCATCCGTTCTTGAGTTAAAATAGTGTAACTAACACCACTTTCTTTTATATATATAGATTATATTTAACAGTAAGATATATGTATATTTCAAGTTGTGAACCAAAGAAAAAAAAAATATATTTTACGATTACCTGAGTATGAAATAATTATCCTCATTAATATCGAGGGAAGAATACACAAATCTTGGTATCTGATTCGCCAAGACCCACACTTCGTCTTCTTTTAATATCATATCTGAAAAAAAATGTCGGTGTGAATAGTCTTAGGGTCTTTGAAAATAGAAAGCGTCAGTTTCAGGAGCCTGAGATTGTGGAGTTCATAGTAGTATATACAGGGCCATTTTGACATTGCGTTACTAAATGAAACCACATACTCGTCTTCACCTTTGCTGACATTATCCCAAAAATCATCCATTAATTACGAATATTTTCACCAAAATCCTGGTTAGTTTTCTGATTTTTTGATAATTTTATAGTTTAATACGAATATTGCGTGTGCGTGGGTGTATTTCTGACTGATAGTATGATGTAGCCGCTGAAACAAATTCACTTAGAGTAGTAGTAGTGGCTTTGGGCGACGTAAAATTAAAATGACTTTTTATTAATATTTATTTTGTTCGAAACTTAGACTTTTTTATTTTTCATCTACGTCTCAAGTAACTTATTGTAGTGTTATCAAGTAGATACGTATGTGGTTTCATTTAGTAACTCGATTTCAAAATAACCCTGTTTATACGCCCGGATAGCGACCGTACATAAGGTATTAAAACCATAGTGGCCCGCGTAATTATCGCATAATTAACACAACAAAAAAAGAATTAGTGAAATTGTTGTATCTGTTCACTCGAATGCGATGACGAATATAGAGATTCATTTTTATGTATTTTGTCACCCGCATAGCTTTGGAGGGAAGTGGACAATTCATATTTCTAATTCCTCCCTATCTTTCTATCTGATTTCGTTGCGGGATAATGACAAATTAGTTTTCCCTGAGACTTGCCGAGCCTCACCGCTCGGTGTCATACCATGCCACTGCTGATCCTTACAGGAGTTGTAGTGGTGGGTGTGAGGGCGGGAAAGTCTCGAGTATATAGATAGTTTCTTGTTTGTAAGGGCATGTGGGGCTCTATAAATGCACTGGGCTTTGGGCTACAGATCAAAAAGTATTTATGTAAATCTGCGGCTGGTTAATGTTCCTAGAAAAGCATCTTTAGGGGTTTTGAATAGAATTTTGTAATTCTCAAAAATTCGTTTGTGTTGTGGCAACTCTTACGGCTTTTACTTTAGCCATGTTTGTGTTGTAGCAACTCTTACGGCTTTTACTTTAGAGACGTTCCTGTTGTGGCAACTCTAATGGTTTTTACTTTAGCGACGTTTGTGTTGTGGAAACTCTTACGGCTTTTACTTTAGCGACGTTCGTGTTGTGGCAACTCTAATGGTTTTTACTTTAGCGACGTTCGTGTTGTGGCAATTCTTATAGCTTTGAATTTAGCTGTTACGTGTTAATAGTTCATGAAAAAACTTAAAGTTTACTTTACTTACCACTAATATAAACAAGTTTTTGATGATCCTGCACAGTTATGCCTACGTTTTCAGGAGTCAAAGGTACATCCACGTTCCAACACAGGATAGCGTCCTGGGCCACGTTACCGAAGAACAAGGTTCGAGTTCCAGCGTGGTACACGTGTTTACTGCTCTGTGTGTTCGGGCCTCTGGTGCCTAGGTCCTGGAGAAGAGTAGATAGATAAGCTGGGTCTAATCGAGTAGACAGCCTAGTTGGGAGTGGAATGAGCTGCCGAGATATATGTTCGCAGTTTCAAAACCCAAGGGCACACACCTCTGACTTTGACGCCTCTGTAGAGGAACAGATGGTTGCGTTCCTCTATGGAAGGGGAACATTTCCAGGCAGGCAGATGTTGCGCCGGCCGCGGCGTCTCCGACGGTTTCTATTCGGAGGTGGTATATATGCTGCCCATCGCCAATTTTTACAATCGTAAGTCAGTATGGTTTATTGCCATCTAGCGGGATTGTTTATGCGGTATCATTACAATTATGTCAATACCACATCGATCTTCTCGTAGTTCCATTGATGTTGATGAGATGGCGGTGTGTATACTAATTTTACCGCCATAGACTTTTCTAAAGTTATGTGTGTACTTCTGAATTATAGCTTGCTTTAACAGTGAAGAAAATCGTGAGGAAACTTGAATACCTGAGAAGTTCTCTATAAATATTTTGAGGGTATGTGAAGTCTCCCAATCCGCATTACAGCGTGGTGGACTAAGGGCTAATCCCTCTCCATATTAGAGAAGGTCCATACCCATTAGGACAGCATATACTATAAATAATATATAATATCAGCCCTGTAGTATACACTGTTACACTGTTGCACTAACTAAGAGGAATTAGGCCTTAGTCCACCACGCGGTAGTGCGGGCAGACTTCACACACCCTCTAAATTCCTATATAGAAGTTTTCAGATAATATGCAGATTTCCTCACGATGTTTTCCTTCACTGTTAAATCAAGCGATAATTCACAAAGAATACACACATAAATTCTGAAAAGTCACAGGTGTACCTGTATTTTTAACCTGCGGACATTCGTCTCGGCAGTCCGTTCCACACTCAACTAGGCTATCGCCGCTTCATTATTATATTGAAGAAAGGCCTTTGGCTCCATTTTGCGACTTACTTTAAACTGGTTGTTGAAGTTGAAACCTCTTTGTTTTAAAATCCTTGTGTCTATTGAAAACTCATGAGTTGACACTAGAGGGTGGTAGTACGCTGTCCTTATGGATTTCCTGGTCTCTGATAAGGCAATGCTGAATACGCCATCTTTCCAGTTGATGACGCTCCCTGTAAATAGAAAAGAAGTTACCAGAACTCTTTGATATAGAAAAAAATGTTAAGAGGCTTTATTACTATGTCAAATAGAAAAAACCCAAAGAAGTCTGAGTTGGATTCGCATGCCAAGGGTTCTTTACGAACTTGTAGGTAAGGTATCTAAGTATATCAATATTATTTATAAAAGAATCGCAAAGCGATGCTTAGTTAAAACATAAATTTACTCGATCAGCTGTAAGTCAAAATCCGCCATCTTGTTTCTTAAGTTTAAACTAAGAACCGGTGATGTCTTTGACAGTTATTTCAGCAATTCTTAACCACCTCTTAACGCTTAAACAAGTTTATAAGTAAGACTGTATAAGTGCAAACTTGACAAACTTATTGCCTATCCCTTGACACGGCTATTGCAACAATCACAAATAACTTTATAATAGTAAATTAGATTTCTTGTTATTCAAGTTGTTAGATCTGTACCAAAATAATTAATAGCGCCATCTGTTGTTTCTACAGTGAACCCATTTTTTGTAAACCACAAGGTATATACTTTATAAAATAAAGCTGTCACTTGAGCGTCCCAGCCTAAAAAGGCGTGTTGTAATTATAAAAGTAAATAAATATGGTTTATAGATTTTTACTTGTGCTGTAAGATATTGCTCGTTGCCAAATTTCATGATCCTAACTCAACGGAAAGTACTCTATAGGTTTTGATTCCCTTTACAACTGAGAGAGATTTGAACCTATGGACATTTTTATCGGTAGTGCGTTCCACACCCAACTAGGCTATCGCCGTTTATCAACAAATCATGAACACCTCGTAAAGAATAATCCACTTATTCATAAACATTATTTATCTAAAGATGGAGCCTTGCTGTGATAACAAGTCTGTTTCTCAGCTTTGTTTATCTGACAGCCAACTAGATTCAAGTTGTATCTCAATATTAGCCAATCACAACGGCCCTATGTCTACGTGCTGCGAAGGCTGCCATACCGTCAGCACTAAGGAACAGACTTGTTATCACAGCAATGCTCCGTCCTTAGATAAATAACGTTTATGAATAAGGGGATAAATACATACCAGCAGCTGTGAAGTTCATGGCGCTCTCGTCATGAGAAAAACTTGGATGATTAATCCTCCAAAACTGTCTTTGTTTTAGCGAAAACACTACCAGACCCTCTGTTGCCAAGTCGTTAACATACGCGTACGCGTCGTCGCATGCCGATCGTTGCACGTCAATTGTTATTGAAGTCAGGCCTGAAATGGTTTTGGGTTTGATAATCAAAAATGCTACACACAGGGTGGAATTTTTGTATTACACCTGGAAGGCAAGTACTCTAATTACTGGAGATAGCAATATAATAATATCAGCCCTGTATTATATACTATCCCACTGTTGGGTACGGGCCTCCTCTACTACTAAGAGGGATTAGAAAGAAAACATCGTGGGGAAATCTGCATACCTGAGAAATTCTCTGTTAGGAATTTTCGAAGGTGTGTGAAGTCTACCAATCCGCACTAGGCCAGCGTGTTGGACCTAGGCCTAATCCCTCTCAGTAGTAGAGGAGGCCCGTGCCCAACAGTGGGACAGTTTACAATACAGGGCTGATATTATTATTATTATTATATAAAATTAAACTTCAATTCATCACAATCATATTATTTACTCAAAGGAAATAATTCTTTATTTTTATAAACGAGCTGCCATATGGAACCAGGAACGGCAAGGCCCCGTGGTACAACCTTCAACATCCCGACGTAACTGCCACAGCTTTACGCGTTATAATATCAGCCCTGTAGTATATACTTGCCCACTGCTGAGCACGGGCCTCCTCTACTACTGAGAGGGATTAGGCCTTAGTCCACCACGCTGGCCTAGTGCGGGTTAGTAGACTTCACACATCCTCGAATATTCCTAATAGAGAATTTCTCAAGTGTGCAGGTTTCCTCACGTAGTTTCCCTTCACCGTTAAAGCAAGCGATAATTCACAAAGATACACACATATTTTTTTAGAAAAGTCAGAAGTGTGTGCCCTTGAGATTTGAACCTGCGGCCATTCGTCTCGGCAGTCCGTTCCACAACCAACTAGGCTATCGCCGTTTTTTACGAACGCATTTTACGCGTTACTTATAGTAAAATTTGCAAGCACTTTTGTATTAAAGTGATAAAATCCAGGATAATTTACCTCCGCTAGTCCTTTCGTTGATCAGGACAGCGGAACCGAACACGTATCTGAACAGTAGTGTGCCGGTCGGCAAGTCGTACGCCAAGATCGCAGGCGGCTGGAGTTGCTTACGAGCTCCTGGAAATAATTGAATATACAGTGTCATTTTGACATCGCGTTACTAAATGAAATCACAAACTTATCTACTCGGAAATAATAGTTTACAATAAGTTACTTGAGCCTTATATGTAAAATAAAAAAGTGTAAGTTTCGAACAAAATAAATATTAATAAAAAGTAATTTTAATTTTATGCGCCCTAAAGCCACTACTACCACTCTAAGAGAATTCGTTGCAGCAGCAACATCATACTTTCAGTCAGAAATACTCCCGCGCACACGCCATAATCGCATTAAACTACAGAATGATCAAAAAATCAGAAAACTATAACCAGGATTTTTCGTGAAATATTCGTTATTAATGCATGATTTTTGGCATAATGTCAGCAAAGGTGAAAACGAGTATATGGTTTCATTTAGTAACTCAATGTCAAATTGACCCTGTAGAAAAGGTATCAGCCCGGAGACTGGAATTTGTGTCCGATATGGCAATAGGCTCGCCCCAATCACATCCTGGGAATACGCACAGTTAAAGTTGATGCATTTAAAATAAAAATAAAATACTATATTTATTACGTAAGCGAACAAAGTTGCACTTATTATACGTCAAAACAATTTATAAGAATATTTATTATTTCTGACATAACACTTAAGACCACTTATGTAACTAGGGATATTTTAAATAAGGGACAAAATTCTTATGGAATGCAAGACATAAAACAAAGTAGCCAGATCGGGTTGGCAGGTAAGGGGAAATATAAGGCAAACCCGTCGCGATCCTCACCGGTGAGGACATGAGCCCTAACCTAGCTAACCTACCCGCCATTCACTAGCTAACTAAGCGATGACTACCCGAAGAAGAAAGGCAGAAAGAAACTCCTGGCTTACTTTTTTCCCAACCCTCTACCTCGAGGATATAAGGCGTGAGTACATAAAACTTATACCTGGTACTTCTAAAAGTCCCGTGTCGACCATCCACAGTCGATCACACTCATCCACCGCGGGCCGATACACTGAAACAAGTCTCTTCACTTCTTCGAAGCTAGGATACGGCATCAGCAGTGGAGAGGGAGCACTTCTATCCACGTAGTTAAGGGTCGAAGGTATTCCTGAAATAAGGTTTATTCGGTTAACTCCAACGGTTTTTCAATAAAGGTGGAAAATATTCCGTCCTGTGGATTAGGGGTGTTTGGAGAATTCCACCATGGTATCCCTGAGGTAAGAGGCGACTAATAGGGTCATCAGGAGGTCACTGGCGCACGGCTGGAAACTGTCCGCCGTTTGTGTGTGGTGACCCTCGGGATAGAAGATAGATCTCATGCTGCCGTCGACGAAGATTACATTTGTGAGGTTAATAATGCTTGGTATCAACTAGTCAATTGTTTCTGCTCGAAATTCTGCATGTGCCGGGTCGACATCGTGCCTTATGGTCTGCTACTATGTATAAATGTGTTAGGTTATGTTAATATACACTATATCCACATTAAAAAAATAAATACTACTAAAGTTATGATAACATTATTTTTCTATATGTTATATAAATTTCGGGCACCGCAAAGCGACTCCACTGCTACTGATGGTAAGTCGAGTGGGGTCCATTAGAATGTCGACTAACGAGAGATGATTACTCTTCAACAGTCGACACAATTATGCCTGTTGGACCCGGATATACACAGAGTGATCCCGGAACGCAATACGTGGGCTACTATGGCGGGTTTTAACACCTTGTATACGCTATCCGGGCGGATATAAATATACATATCCTACCACCAGCAAATCTGACGGTAGTAGCATTTTCAGTATATTCGGATCTTACCATATTTCCTTCTAGGCACGGTTACAAACACTTTATCAGCATACACTTGTAATCCTATAGGAACATTGTTGTATTGAATGAAGAATTTCTCTTCCTCTTCTAGGTCTTGGTCGAAAATAATGCCGTCCGGTCTTCGTTCGTGGTCTGAGCTGTTTCTATCTGGAATATACGAGGAATTGGTAACAGGCGAAACGAGATTTTCGAAAGGGACTAATAGGTATAAATGCGGTCTGCAAATCGTTCTAATGATGGTATGATGGTTAGATTTTATATAAATTACGAATGGGAAGCAGGAATCGAGTTATGATATCCGCCGTTGTAGAACACCATTGTAGTAGTGGCATTAGGGCGTGTAATATTAAAATTACATTTTATTAATATTTGTTTTGTTCGAAACAGGAAACTCTTAAAATGATTCGTCAACGATGTCCCTAACGTATACTTTACCTGAGCACTTTTTTTCAATTCTTCTTATCTATAGGATCCTTCTTTTCTATAGGATCATTTTGACATCGCGTTACAAAATGAAAACATATACTCGTTTTCACCTTTGCTGGTATTGTGCCAAAAGTCATCCATTAATAACGAATATTTCACGAAAAATCCTGGTTTTAGTTTTCTGATTTTTTTATCATTTTGGAGTTTAATGCGAATATGGCATGTGCGTGGGAGTATTTCTGACTCAAAGTATGATGTTGCCGTTACTACGAATTCTCTTAGAGCAGAATTGGTGGCTTTAGGGCGCATAAAATTAAATTACGTTTTATTAATATTTATTTCGTTCGAAACACTTTTATTTTACGTCTACGGCTCAAGTAACTTATTGTAAAGTGTTATTTCCAAGTAGATAAGCATGTGGTTTCATGTAGTAACAAAGAGTCAAAATGGCGTTGTAAATGGCAATTATGTTATATACAGCTATATCTAAACTACGAGTTAACTTGAATAACAAAAAAATACTAATTAAAATAAATAAAGATAAAGAAAGAAAAAAGATTTTTATTGTTGGAGAAAAAAATTACAGGGTAAAATATTAATATACATACAGGGTAATTTTGACATCGCGTTACTAAATGAAACCACATACTTATCTACTTGGAAATAACACTTTACAATAAGTTACTTGAGTCGTAGATGTAAAATAAAAAAGTGTAAGTTTCGAACAAAATAAATATTGATAAAAAGTAATTTTAATTTTACGCGCGCTAAAGCCACTACTACTATTCAAAGAATTTGTAATTCAAGGTGTTGGTGTTTCTACTGTTTATGGGCGGTCGTATCGCTTATCATCAGGCGAACGGCAAGCTCGTGCTCATGCAAAGCAATAAACAAATGGTGTGAAGATTGTTTGAGACCATGGGAAAGACTTTTATCCTAAAAAACTCTATCACGCCTGCGAAGTGCGAGCAAAAGTTTGTTAAAATGACAAATATGAACAGCGGACCGCGTCCCTTCCTCGACACTACGTGATACAAAAACAACCAAGAAAAAATTTAAAAAGCACTACTTTGTAAATTAAAAGAATAAAAACAAACTTACATTTAACTCCATGAATATCATAACCTATTTGTTTCCAACTAAATATTTGCTTTAGTTTTCCGTCGCCAATATTTCCTTGTGCAATTACATAATTAATTAAAAACAATATCACATTTATTTTAAACATTGTTGATTGTACAAACGCTTTGAATGTATTGACTTCTTAGAACCCAACTGGATTTGCATAGTGATGTTTCGTATCGATTTTAGTTTTATTCGATTTGATTTTTTGTACGGCAAAGTGACCCAACTGATGAGTAGGGTCCAATGATGATTAATGATTTACACCGCCAGTCGTCACAATTATGCCGGCCTGTTGGAACCGGAACAAGGTCAGGAACGATATCGTGCTCTCTAGACATTCTAATGTCAATATGCCCCGAATAATGAAGCAAACCCTCAACCAGCGCAAGATAGGATATCTCGGCCCCGGCTTTAGGCACGAAAGATAATACTGTTACGATTAATAATGATGGGCAAGGTGGAGGGAGGGGAAGAAACGCGCTGGGAAGGAAAAAATGGTGGCTCAGAAACATCTGGGAATGGACCGATATTACCTCCGTTGAGCACTTGTTCCGCCTGGCAAATGACAAGGAGAAATACAAGAAGCTGACGGCCAACCATTAATCATGATGAGGCACTTGAAGAAGAAATTGGAACTAGATACACAGGGTGATCTCAGAACGCAACACACGTGGGCTACTATAGCGGGTTTTAATGCCTTGTGGACGGTCGCTATTCGGGCGGATATAAAATATCCTACCACCAACAAATAATACGTAGATCTTTGTAAGATGTCGATTTTTTTATAGGTGTTGCACGCAGATGTCCCATTAAGATAGTCTCAAAAACTCTGTAATAATTTATAGAGTCAATAGTAAGTTGCCATCGCCAACAATATAAAAAAAATCAGAATCCTATTACTTACTATGGGAGCAAATAATCGGGATACAAGGTAGCCTATGCGTTAATCCAAGACATCGCCTACCCGTGTTCCATATTTCCATATTGATTCCATACTTCTTTTATTAGGAACCTGCCTTCGTTCTCTCTATACTTAAGGTTGAATGGGAGAGAATACCCATGGCATTAAGGCTGCCTGTATACCAAATGTATTAAGTGTAAATAAATAAAATAAATAAATCTCCAGTCAGTAATATTTACACACACATATTTGTACTAAACTAGAAAAATTAGAAAAGTAAAGCAGTCGTTTTTTTGGTGAATGGTTAGATTATTCATATTTTTTGGCTTATTGTTAGCAGAGATGATAAGTATGTGGTTTCATTTATTAACGCAATTTCAAAACGACCCTGTATAGATAGATATGTACAGATCAGACAAATAAACCATCATAACATAAAATAATCATTGATGTATATTCTAGACACGAACGTCCATATAAAATATTTGTTCAAAATCTGAACTAAAATGGCAACCACTATTATTACAACACAACTATTTATTCACTTGAAAAACAAATAATTTTACTTATTTGACTAATATTTTTATTCACATCCAGGGCCCTTATTCTGTATGATAATGTAAACGCGTAACGCGGCCGTGTCATGTTATCTTCGAGAAATGTGCGTGGAATGGTATTCTGTAAGCCAAATTTCTATAGTCCTAAACATGATGCGTTGTGTTACGTACTTGTTACGCACGGTTAAAATAACGTGCGGGATAGAGAATAAGGCCCTAGGTTTACACTTAGACTCGAGTTCTTATATTATGAGCGTCACTCCGTACACAACACGCCGTCAATGTAGACAACGTACTAAAGTCAGGTGTTCGGATAGTAGTAAAGTTGAGTCGAAAACGATGAGTGTATGGAACGCCAGATCTAGTACACAGTACATATGAAAAAAGTCAATTCGAGACTTTCCTTACAATCGAATTAATCGATATTTACGCAACATCTCTATCACTAACAGGTTTTTTATTATTGTTTATTTAACGTTTTATCAAGAATCAGGGTTGTCGTTGCCATATCTTATAAATTCCCGTTTGGGTTTAACCCTGAGGCGTTTTGATAGACTTGCCCGATATTAAAATTATGAATTTCCTATTGAGGTACGGAATTTTTATAAGATCAACTTGTTGCCCGTCTGCCAAGACCATTTTTCTCAAGAACGCGTTAAGAGATATTAAATTAAAATGTGCATCAAATATATATATTTTTTATTGTTAAATGACGAGACGAGCTTGCCGTTATGATGGTAAGCGATACCTATAAACAGTAGAAACACCAACACCTTGAATTACAAAGTGTTTGGTATTCCACGACGCTCGCCATTCTGAGACATATGTTAAGTCTTATGTCCAGTAGTTACACTGGCTACAATGTTCAAACCGGAACACAACAGTGACTACACATTGTTTGGCGGTAGGAACAGACATTTTAGTGGTACCTACCCAGGCGGACTCTCACATATGAGAGACCTACCATTTATCATGTCCATGTTCTCTTTCAGCTGTGAAAATATCAAACATGTAATAGCAATCAAAAGATATGACCGTTTATATCACATATTTTGAAATTTCACAAGGAATCAAAACTAGGGTACTTACCTTTGGCCTAAAATCATAAAATTTGGCAAGAAATACCTTACAGCACATGTAAAGGATATTACAGCGATAGCCTAGTTGGTTGTGGAACGGACTGCCGAGACGAATGCCCGCAGGTTTAAATCCCAATCCCACCTCTGACTTTTCTAAAATCATGTGTGTATTCTTTGTGAATTTATCGTTTGCTTTAACGGTGAAGGAAAATCGTGAGGAAACCTGAGAAATTCTCTATAGGAATTTTCGAGGGTGTATGAAGTCTACCAATCCGCACTAGGCCAGCGTGGTGGACTAAGGCCTAATTCCTCTCAATAGTAGAGGAGGCCCGTGTCCAGCAGCGGGACAGTATATAATACAGGGCTGATATTATTATATTATTACATGTAAAGTATATGGAATCCGTTAATATGTACATTAACAACAAAATATCCCAGGATATCAAACCATCTCCATACCAAATTTCATTGAAATCAGTATATAAGTATAGATTTATAACTGCCTAATGGCACAGTATTGCGGGAGAGATACGACTATACGAGGTGCCAGGTTCAATTCCAGGTCGGTAAAGTGTTGGGTTTTTGCTTGGAATTAGTTCGGAGTCTGGAAGTGTGCCCGGCAAACGGCAATACGTTTGCTTTCTATTATCTAATATAGCTGGCAGAATGAGGGGTACCCCTCTACCTACCTATGGAAAGGGAAAATAGGATTAAAATAAATAAATGGCCGTGTATATACGGTCTCGTTTTCACATACTCTCAAAATGCCTAAAAAGAACTTAGGTATACAGGTTTCCGATGGTTTCCTTCATCAAACAAGCGATTATTCACAAAGAATACACACATATTTAAAAAAAAAATAGTTGCATTTGGCTTTTGATTCTGCGGACATTCGTCTCGACAGTCCGTTTGTAATAAGATTATATTTTTCGTGAATTTTTAATGTTATGTATTTTTCTAAAAGTGTCATCCTTAGTCACACGGTCAGTCACGGTCAATGTATTGTAATTTATGTATTTTTTTATTCTGAACATGTTTAAATATGTAGCTTCATTTTAAATGACAAGCACAAAGAATACAATTGAATATGTAATTACGAAAAGGGTACATATAATATCTAGATCTATATCGAGAAATGTAAATATAATAACAAATTACAAAACTTCTGTAATTTTTTGTTGTTAATAAAACCACTATGACGTATCACTGTTATGTATTGAGATATTTTAGTTTTAATGAGCTACATTTCAGCCGGGAATCGTCCACTGCTGGACATAGCCTCCCCCATTGAGCGCCACACGGACCGGTTCTGGGCCGCCCTCATCCATCGGACTCCGACGAAACTCACCAGATCGTCGGTCCATCTCGTTTGGGCCTGCCTACGCTGCGTTTCCCGGTTCGTGATCACCACTCCAGAACTTTTTCGCCCAGGGAATTTCGGACAAAATCGGACATGTGCCCTTTTCGAAATTTATTTATTTATTTATTTACTTCAGGTAATAAGGGACCCATAACGAAATTTACATCAAGAATACAATAGTAATATTTGTTTTTCTGCTCCTTGTATCCGGCACTAAAATTGCATATTCATTTACAATTTGCATTTGATTAGTGTGAATGCGATAGTTTGGAGGTACGCTTGTACGCTAGGTCACCACACCTCGTGAACGCCCTCACGGGGGACATTTGTCTCTCTAGGCACACAGTTCAGTGTGTGTACCTCATGGTTGCCAATTCACATTGAGACCTATAAGGGCTCGCGAACATCCTTTGTTCTCCCCTAGTCCCATCCTAAGAGGTTTCCTTATCAATCCCCCACACTTCCTTCCCAGCTATCTCATCCCAGCCTTCCTCCAGGACTGTTGACTATTGATGTCTATAATAATAATATCAGCCCTGTATTATATATTTTCCCACTGCTGAGCACGGGCCTCCTCTACTACTGACAGGGATTAGGCCTTAGTCCACCACGCTGGCCTAGTGCGGATTGGTAGACTTCACATACCTTCGAAATTCCTATAGAGAACTACTCAGATGTGCAAGTTTCCTCACGATGTTTTCCTTCACCGTTAAAGCGAACGATAAATTCACAAAGAATACAGACATGATTTTAGAAAAGTCAGAGGTGCGTGCCCTTGGGATTTGAACCTGCGGACATTCGTCTTGGCAGTCCGTTCCACACCCAACTAGGCTATTGCCCGCGAAAATTTCTTTCCCCACTCTCCACCGGGTCCTTGCAATAAAACGGGGGACTCTAGTATCATTCACAGGTTTCCCTTAGTGTCGAAAGCATGAACGCCTATATCCAAAAATATGCTATGATGAATTCAGAATGACTTCTCGAATGATAAATTAAGCTTCATTTATTAAACAGTTCTACATTATCAGTTTTACTTATAATATTCGCAATGCTATGCTTAGTTAAAACACAAAACTCGATCAGCTGTAAGTCAAAACCCGCCATCTTGCCTCTTAAGTTTAAACTAGGAACCGGTGATGTTTTTGACAGCTATTTAAGCAATTCTGAATCACCTCTTAACGCTAAAACAAGTTTATAAGTAAGACTGTATAAGTGCAAACTTGACAAACTTATTGCCTATCCCTTGACACGGCTATTGCAACAATGACAAATAACTTTATAATAGTAAATTAGATTTCTTCTTATTCAAGTTGTTAGATGTGTACCAAAATAATTAATAGCGCCACCTGTTGTTTCTACAGTGAACCCATTTTTTTAAACCACAAGGTATATACTTTATAAAATAAAGCTGTCACTTGAGCGTCCCAGCCTAAAAAGGCGTGTTGTAATTATAAAAGTAAATAAATATGGTTTATAGATTTTTACTTGTGCTGTAAGATATTGCTCGTTGCCAAATTTCATGATCCTAACTCAACGGAAAGTACTCTATAGGTTTTGATTCCCTTTACAACTGAGAGAGATTTGAACCTATGGACATTTTTATCGGCAGTGCGTTCCACACCCAACTAGGCTATCGCCGTTTATCAACAAATCATGAACACCTCGTAAAGAATAATCCACCTCTTAACTCTAAAACAAGTTTATAAGTAAGACTGCATAAGTATTAGGGTGTCTCTTATTTTTCAAAGTATTAATTTTGCAATACGTAGGCTATTATTTTATTCATTTGGAATTCATTCATTGGAATTCCACCTCTTAACGCTAAAACAAGTTTATAAGTAAGACTGTAAATGTCTAGTTTGATATTCTTGACATTTTATTCCAATTTGAGAATGATACTTATATTAATAATATGTAAGTGAGGAATATGAAATAAAACTACATTAACAAGATTACATTTTATTTATTTGTATAAAAAATTAAGTCGTGAAGTAATTTTTGGCACTGATGCAATGGGTCAACGAACCTGAAACTGACACATTTTATTATTATTAAAAAAAATCACTTTGACTTGTATAAGGCGAAGGAATTGAAAACATACAGCCAAAGTTATTTTACGTATGATCGTTACAAGAAATGTATTTAAATTTATTTTCATAATATATATTATACATAAAATAGGACACATATTTTGTTTAATCGCAAATCGGATGCGATTAAACAAAATATTAGATTATTTTACTAGATTATTTTACAAACACTGCAAAAAATAATTTATGTACTAGTCACAGGCAGACGCAGTGAATGTTCGGAACGCCAAATCAAACGTAGTACATATATATCGATGGTTATATAGGTACTACATATAAGAGAGTCAACCCGGACACAATAAGTCAGAATGCATAAAACCCTATTTGTCCTAACTTAAAAATAGTACATTTTAGTATATCGCACTCTTAATAAAATAATGACCTATTTCAAAATTGGTAACTTGTGGCAGTCGTTGGAAAACTAATTTTTGTATGCTACCTTTTTTTTTTAAGTTGCTATAAAATTGAGCTTATTAAAGATAGGTAAAAAATGAAACCTATAGCATGAAAATAAAAGGAAAAAATCTAAAAGGTCGAAAACAGAAATTGGTTGTTTGACGATTCCCGCAAATTGGCAATTTTGGAATGGGTCCTTATTATATTAAGAGTGCGATATAAGGATATTTTGACTCAAAATCCTTACCTTAAATCTAGACCAGGCGGGAGTGTGACATGCCGACGTCGCGCCAGGTCGAAAAGTATTGTTTGAAGGCAGCCGGCTCGGTACCCTGGAGTACCCTGGTCACCTTTACCTGGGGCAGGGGAAATGCTAAGTTTAGAATAGCTTTATATCGTCAATAGCCCATTGAAATAACAATGTTTTTAACCAGAACCATGATGGGGAAAATATCAGGAAAAAGAAGTGTAGGAGAAGGAAGTCGTAGTTGCGCAATATACGGGAGTGGACTGGAATAAAAACGGTCGAAGAACTGTTCCGGCTAGCCACGAACAACGAGGTTCAAGGAACTGACTGCCAACCTTCAGTAATAGAGAGAAAGAAGAAGATTTGTTCCCGCTAGCTACGAACAAGGAAAGGTTCACGGAACTGACTGCAACCTTCAGTAATGGAGAGGCACTTGAAGAAGAATTTTTTCGCGATATTTATATCATGATTTTCTCCATTTCGAAGCTTTACAGCATTCGTGTTCACGCTGTGGACTGTGTCGTTGGTTATCCAAAAGTCAAAGTTACAATATCCCTCTATATTTTAGAATAAGGTAGGTTTCTAAGTTCGATTTAGTCTATTATTTTATATTTAAATAGACAATTAATATTTCCAACTCCTCCCTATATATTTGAATTAATTTCGTCGCGGGATAAAGACAAATTAGTTTTCCCTGAGACTCGCCGAGCTTCACATGCCACTGCTGATCCTGGCTTACAGGAGTTGTAGTGGTGGGTGTGAGGACGGGAAAGTCTCTATTATTTTAAATGTAACAGAAATAATCGATATTAAAAATGGCGGTTGAACGCGGTGTGCATTACGTGTTACACACTGTTAAAACCAAAGAGATATTGTAAAGCGGACATCGGGAAGATTGTTATACAAAAATATTGCGCTCATGCAATGGTTCAATCTACTGTGTAATAGCAAAACACCAATGTAAAATACTTCCTATTTTTAGATGCATATTAGTATATTTTCTGTAAATATGTTATTTTTGTATTAATATTTAGGAACGCTGTGACATCTTGACGGACATTTCAATACAGCGACTTATTTACCTTGGTAATAACTTTTGGAATTATGTGTGTATTCTTTGTATTATCGCTTGCTTTAACGGTGAAGGAAAACATCGTGAGGAAACCTGCACATCTGAGAAAGTTCTCTATAGGAATTCCGAAGGTGTGTGAAGTCTGCCCGCACTACAGCGTGGTGGACTAAGGCCTATTCCCTCTCATTAGTAGAGGAGGCCCGTACCCAATAGTAGGACAGTATATAATACAGGGTTGATATTATTTTATATTATATAATAACTTTGGGGCACAAATTTGGTTCTGATTTCCGGTCTATAGCTATACTGTTTAATGTCTTTGGTTAAAATGTGGTGTAAAGCAAGGCCCCTGGAATCGACCTTCAGACCCTGATGTGAACTTACCCAGCTAGGATAATTTTTGGAGCTCAGAGTTTGTTGGGCTTTCGCCATCGCTTCGCTCTTTTCCTGAAACAAAAATAGCATAAAATAAACATCTAACTGTAACGTTTTTATCTGAGGACGGAGCATTGCTGTGATAACAAGTCTGTTTCTCAGTGCTGACGGCATGGCCGCCTTCGCAGTGCGTAGACATAGGGCCGTTGTGATTGGCTAATATTGAGATACAACTTGAATCTAATTGGCTGTCAGATAAACAAAGCTGAGAAACAGACTTGTTATCACAGCAATGCACCGTCCTTAGATAAATAACTTTATGAATAAGGGGGTCAAGCTATACAGTTCATATGAAACTTACCCTGTCAGTAGATTGTTTGCCGATCCACACGTAGATGTTACCGCTGATCGTGTCAAGGATATAACTCTCCTAAAATGTAATAAATAATATTAAGAATTGTGCTAAACACCTACTTAATAGCGGTTGTGTTCCATATTAATTTATGCATATAAATTTCGCTCTTAAGTGCGAATGCGCTGGCTCGATAGACTGAGACGTTGTTATAGTCAGCATCTTAAGATAGTGGCTATTTAATAAACATATTAACATCAACTCAAATGTTATCTTAAGTAACAATATATGATGGTTTTGACAACTACGTTTTGTTAATTAAACGACGCCGACTTAGCTGAGAACAAACTTTTAAATGGCAACTTATGCTTGGTAAATTAAATAGTTCAATACATTAAAAATTACTTAATAATTGACCTTTAAAGTATCGAGCTATTAATCTCTAAAGGCCCTATAAATAAATCAATTTCACGATTGCAGGATCTTAAGTAGGCGTTTAATAATATCAGCCCTGTATATATACTTGCCCACTGCTGAGCACGGGCCTTCTCTACCACTGAGAGGGATTAGGCCTTAGTCCACCACGCTGGCCTAGTGCGGATTGTTAGACTTCACACACCCTCGAAAATTCCTAATAGGGAATTTCTCAGGTATGCAGGTTTCCTCATGCTGTTTTCCTTCACCGTTAAAGCAAGCGATAATTCACAAAGAACACACACATATTTTTTTAGAAAAGTCAGAGGTGTGTGCCCTTGGGATTTGAACCTGCGGACATTCATCTCGGCAGTCCGTTCCACAACCAACTAGGCTATCGCCGCTTACCGTTACGTTAAAGCTCTTGAATTATTTAATAAATAATACTTGAGCTGTCAATTGAGCTTCTGTTATCAGTCGAGTTGAAGCTGAATATCTTCAGTAAATATCAAACAATTCTTAGTTGCCAATATCCGTCACATGTTGTAACTCAAAATATTATTTGAGATGTTGATATCCATGTATTTAATAGTGACGATGATCTTAAGATGCTGACTTTGTTTTGAGGTTATAGCTTAAGGTCCATTTTTCATACATTTTGTTTCACCTTTAATCTGGGTAACTAAACAAGTATTGACAAGTAAAGAATTTAAATTCACGTCTAGTTAGTGATTAGTTCTCGCAGTTGAAAGAAAAACGTAAAAATAATTAATATGCATGGATATTTCGGCCTTTAAAATTTCGTTGTATTAAATTTTTTACTTGTCAACACTTGTTTAGTTACCCAGATTAAAGGTGAAACAAAATGTATGAAAAATGGACCTTAAGCTATAACCTTAATAATAAATTTACTTTGATAATCACAAGAGTAGTTTCATTCATATTTACCGCACGCATTCCTATCCACCCCATTTACTGTAAGTATTTATACACACCTGGGGTTTCAGTTGCTCCTGGCGGAAAGGTCTGCTCAGAGCGTTGACCTTCACCTTGCCTCCGTTGTCGGATACCTCAGAGAGGATCACTGAATTTTCCTCATTCCTTTCGAACTCCTGGAAAAAAAACGTTAATATAATATAACTAGCGACCCGCCCCGGCTTCGCACGGGTGCAATGCTGGTACTAAATACACTACAGAAAAACTGTGAACGTTGTATATAAAAACATAGCGGCCCGCTCTGGCTTCGCACGGGTATAACATAACAAAATAACAGTATTTCTCCACTATTTAATGGATGTTATTATTATACATATAAACCTTCCTCTTGAATCACTCTATCTATTAAGAAAACCGCATCAAAATCCGTTGCGTAGTTTTAAAGATTTAAGCATACATAGGGACAGAGAAAGCGACTTTGTTTTATACTATGTAGTGATGGGCAAAGAGACGTGGTCAGTCGTGCGAAAAAAAAAAGAAAAAGGGCGCGAAACTGAACCGGCTGGCCAGCGGACCACTGCGTCGGCGATACACTTTTGCTTTGGATCGGACAGATGTTCGCAATCGTTGCATTTCGCTACCTATATTTTTGTGTGTGTCTCAGCCCGGAGTCTGGAATTTGTGCCAGATATGGCGATAGGCTCGCTCCTATCATGGGTCGGAATATACTTGCCGAAAAGTGGGTGTCCTGGTTGCGTGTCATTTCGGGAATAAATGCGTGGTGTGTGTGTTTCTTGGCTGAGCAACCAGCCTTGCCTCTTAGTGTCGGGTATACATACCTGGTCATCTCCCCCCGCGCTTTCTTTCGGCACGATGTCTCTGGTACCGGATCCCAAGGTTGTGAAGAATTTCTGAGTGTCCACGTCGCTGGAGTACTGGTCTGCATAAGATAAAAATAAAAAGTTTCTGAATTTTAAAAAAAATAGGTTGTCTAGGTAATTTCTTTCTCTAAAATAAATCGTTTGAAGTTTATTTTAAAGATTAAAACACGATCGTTGATAACAAAACCAAAATTTAAGTAATTTGAAATTCTGAATTTGTTTTACTGTTGTACAATTAGATGTTTGTTTTATTTTATAAAAAGTTTTAAATACTTATGTACATACTAAAGTATTAATGAATAAATAAGGGTATGAACCCGCGATATCCTAGTTGGATGTGATACGAACTGCCGAAACGAATGTCCGTCAAAACCCAAAAACACCTCTCACTTTTCCAAAATTATGTGTGTATTTGTGAATTATAGCTTGGTTTAACGGGGAAGGAAAACATCGTGAACAAATCTGCTTATCTGAGAAATTCTGTATAGAAATTTCGAGGGTGTGTGAAGTCTGCCCGCACTACAGCGTGGTGTACTAAGGCCAAATCCCTCTTAGTAGAGGAGGCCCGTACAGTGGGACAGTATATAATATAGGGCCAATAGTATTATTTTTACTAAACTATTAATCATTAGTACATATTCTTACCAATTATGTCGACGCGTCCCCTGCCGTTATGATCCTGGTCTCTGATCTGATTGGCGACTGAGATGGCCTTCAGCTTCTCCACGTTCCTGGCTTTTTCTCCCACAAACACGAGAATGTCCTGGTCCTTATCCAGAATGAAGACGTCTCCTTTGTTCATAGAGGAGATCAGAGGGTCCACCTGAAATATATTAATGTGTTATTTATATATACACACTTTACAATTAAAAACACTGCAATGAGTTACTCGAACCGTAGATGTAGTTTCGCTGGTGGTAGGATATATTTTATATCCGCCCGGAATGCGACCGTACACAAGGTATTAAAACCCGCCATAATGGCCCACGTAAGCGTTTTGGGATGAGCCTGTGTTCATCCGGTTCTAATAGGCATAATTGTGTCGACTGAAGGGTAATCATCTATCGTCATTCGACATTCTATTGGACTCCACTCTTTTTTTCTATTGCTTTGAATGACGAGACTAGCTTGCCGTACTGATGGTAAGTGATACGACAGCCCATAAACAGTAGAAACACCATTCAACATCTACACCTTACAAAGTATTGTTTGGTATTCCACTGCGCTCGCCATCCTGAGACATGAGATGATAAATCTTATTATGTCCAGTTACACTGGCTACAATGTTAAAACCGGAACACAACAGTGACTACATGCTTGACAGAAATAGACATTGCGGTGGCTACCCAGGCGGACTCACATATGAGAGATCCAAAACCAGATACCACCACTCTTACCATCACGAGCAATGGAGTTACTTTCGAATGACAAAAAAAACGATGAATTTATCTGGACTCCAGTTAGCATCAGGTGCATTGGAGGCTCAATAATATCAGCCCTGTATTATATACTGTCCCACTGTTGGGCACGGGCCTCCTCTACTACTGAGAGGGATTAGGCCTTAGTCCACCACGCTGTAGTGCGGATTGGTAGACTTCACACACCTTTGAAATTCCTATAGAGAACTTCTCAGATGTGCAGGTTTCCTCACGATGTTTTCCTTCACCTTATATTGGAGGCTCAGCTGTGCCTGTATAAATCCGGGCAACTCTGGAGGGACGAACTACGTATCAAATAGCGGAACCTCGATCACCTCCTCACCCTATGAGAAAAACTTAACCCTATTTGTATACTTAGAAAAAAATAAAAAAGATCGACAACTCTTACCTGCCTGACGCGAACATTTCTCTTGCCTTTGACCTGAAACATGCGTTTTTCAGCTCCAGCGTTGGTGACAACGTGGTTGAACCCTGAAGCCACTCCGCCGTCCTTATATTGGATACCTGGAAAGAGGAAATATTTAGTTTAAACTCAAGCAAACGGCCTTGAGTATTCGTTGCGTACATTTTCGGCGCACGAGTTATCGGAATATGTAGATTAATGATTTTTTTTTAAATCAATTGTAGATGTTTTTGAAAATTAAAGTACTAAAATATTTCAGATTAAATTGTTTATTTAATAGTGTTTGCAAATTAAGGAGTACTTTGAGAGATGCACGGAATCAACTATTTTAGTTGCATTTCTATTGTAAAATTAATGAAAATATTTATTAATGATAATAAAACCGGACAAGAGCGAGTTGGACTCGCGCACCGAGAGTTCCTTACAAACTTCATAGGAAGGAACATTAAGGAAGCATTTAACATTATTGCTTTAACTAGCTTTTGCTCGCGGCTTTGCCCCCGGAAAGGAGTTTTCCGGGATAATCTTTTTTTCCGACTAACTTGATATGTATCATTATCCTATGATCAAATTACACAAAATCATTATAAATTGTAGCCTATGTGTTATTCTGATGTATAACCAATATTACTGTAAAGTTTCATACAAACCCGTTCAGTAGTTTTTTCGTGAAAGAGGAACAAACATACATCCTCACCAACTTTAGCATATATAATATTAGTAGGGAAACAATCTAGGGTAAAGGACCAACTTAACTTTGCCGTTCAAACCCTAGACACGGTTATAGCAACAACCGCAAGTAATAAGTTTGTAAAGGTAAATACGTATTTTTTTGTTATTAGAAAACATATTTACGATTTTTCCCTTTATATTACGAAGACATTGCTTTTTGAAAAAAAATCATGATTCTAAGTCAACGGGAAGTACTCTATAGGTTTTGATTCTTTGTGAAATCGCAATATGTGCGACATAAACGGCTATATCTTATGATCGCGTTGATTTACAAGTTTGATTTTTTCGCAGCTGAAAGAAACCGTAGCCTCGAATATTTGATATAAATTTTAACTTGATACCTCTTCGCGTTCCTGAGAAAAAGGGTCTTAACAGACGGACAATAGAGTGGTCTTATAAACGATCCTTGTAAGGTATAAAACTAACAACGTGATACTATGATATGCAATAAATATCAACCCTGTATTATATACTGTTCCAATGCACGGGCCTCCTCTACTACTGAGAGGGATTAGGCCTTAGTCCACCACGCTGCAGTGCGGGCAGACTTCACACACCCTCAAAATTCCTATAGAGAACTTCTAAGATATGCAGGTTTCCTCATGTTTTCCTTCACCGTTAAAGTGATAATTCAAGAAGAATACACACAACTTTAAGAAAGTTAGAGGTGCGTTTGGGTTTTGAATCTGCGGACATTCGTCTCGGCAGTCCATTCCACACCCAACTAGGCTATTGCTTTTATCTATAATATTCCTTCCTACAAGGAATTCTAAATATGAATGTACTACGTAATAATGAAATAGCTTCGCCCACTATTTGTAATTACACCGCAATTATGACATAATTGCTTCTCTATACGGACACGATGAGATCATACAATGATGGACGATGTTACGAACAAATAGACAATAAATATGAATCATTTTATCATGCTTTATAAACATCAAATATCTTACCTTCCGAATTATGACATATCACAGTATCATATTAAGCAGCGATAGCCTAGTTGGTCGAACCTAACCTAACCTAGCTAACCTACCTTTCACTAGGTACCTAAGCGATGACTACCTGAAAAAGTAAGGCAGAAAGAATCTCCGGGCTTTTTTTGTCATCAATTGTTTAGTACATCTTTTGTATTTTTTCCAAGTCTTTATTGTACATAGTCACAATAGTTATTATAATGCACGCATATCGCCGTTAACATGGGATAAGATAAAATCTAATCAATTAAACCTGTAGCGGCATAAAATATATTTGAAGATAGAAAATAAAAGAGAATATTCATACTTAAATAACGACATACAGCGTGCATTCGCCTACATTTACAATCATAATTTTCAGTCAAGAGAAAAGAAAAAAAAAATAGTAATATTAAACAGACAAATAACATGATCGGTTGGTCGTCTTTCGATTATCAGTAAGAAATACTAAGGCAAAAAGTAAAAAAAAAAGCGGCGATAGCCTAGTTGGTTGTGGAACGGACTGCCGAGACGAATGTCCGCAGGTTGAACCTTTGAATTTTCTAACGTTATGTGTGTATTCTTTGTGAATTATCGCTTGCTTTAACGATGAAGAAAAACATCGTGAGGAAATCTGCATACCTGAGATATTCTCTATAGAAATTCTCGGGGGTGTGTGAAGTCTACCAAATACCAATCCCCACTAGGCCAGCGTGGTGGACTAAGACCTAATCCCTCTCAGTAGTAGAGGAGGCCCGTGCTCAACAGTGGGACACTATATAATACAGGGCTAATATTATTATATTATTAATATTAAACAGGCAAACGCAACATGATCGGTTGGTCGTCTTTTGATTATTAGTAAGAATATAAGGAATTTATCTCACCAGACGGGAAGCATTGTTTGAACTGCGCACTCTCGTAGCCCAAAGCCTCTCTGTGTTGTACAGCTGCTCCATTAAATTTATCATCGAGTCCGACTGTCAAAATGGCGGCCGCGCCAGCTTCGTCCTGCGACGTCTCGCTGCCAATCCAATAGTATATGTCCCAGGATAGGTTGTTCCTTTTGTCTGCAGTTGTCTAGAAGATTTCTCGATGTTAGCGTGAATTTTTTAGAGATAAATTCAGGGTCTACTAATAATTGGTGTATGTATAATTACTGGCTATTGCTCGCAGCTGCGCATGCCTGAAGGAGTTTTCCGGGGTAAAAGTCCCGCTATATATTTTCCCGGAATAGAAAGTAAGCCTTTCCAGGGTCAACTCCATACGAAATTTCATGAAAATCCGTTCAGTAGAATTCGAGACAATCGATAACATACAGACAAAAATGGCTCACTATTTTGGTCATAGTGGCTTCCACATAAAAGGCAGACATATGCTGTCGCAGACTTTTATTAAGAATCTCTGGGGGGGCAACAGCACCGACCTGCCACCCCCCCTAGCGACGCCCTTGTGTAACCATCAGGAGTAACGACCTCATCTGATATACTTAGTTATTAAAAACGTATTTATTTAGAAATAGTCTTACCTTCAACACGATGTAGGAATCTCCCTTGTGGAATTTGCCGTAGTCCTTCTGCGCAACAGCGACGGGCTCGAAGTTCTGAAAAATATTTCCATAATATGTAATGCTTTTGCAACAGTAATTAAGGTTCAATTTGAGGCAAATTGTGTAAGAAATACAAAGCAAATGTTGCCCCAACTGGGATTGAGGGACTTTATGAATGATCCAGGATTCATATCCTGGGTCGGTCCAGAAAATAATAGTGACTGGGTTTTTTCAACTTAAAAATTACTCAGTCGCAGCTCGGAGTCAGGAAGTTATCGGCGTGATGCCCCCGTGCCTCGGAAAGCACGTAAAGTTGTTGGTCCTGCGCCTGATCTCTGTCCGGTCATGTCGTCGTATCACCGGACTATGAGAAGGAACAGAGAGTGCTTGTGTATTGCACACACTTGTGCACTAATATCTTCTGTGTACTTATCTGATCTACGTGGAGATTGGCCACCGTGACCGAAATTCGACTAGGAAGGAATCCTATGTACCAAATCTAATCGCAAATTATTTCACATCAAATGCTCAGACATCGCTTTTTTGTCTTAGAATAAGGAAAATAAGTTATTTTTATTATAACCACAACTTTGTGGCCTTATATATAAAATTAATGTTTCCATGCGAACTATTATTAAATAATAGTTTCTTATGTTTACGCGAATGTTGGACATTGAAATAAAACTAACCTATTGCGGTTTCTATAGTATAATTTTCTCCCGACGCTCGCTATTGTAAACTGAGAGCTCTCTAAACTTACAAAGAACACCCTCTGAGGCAATTCTGGAGACCGATCTCCACACTTAATGCACGCTCACACGGGGAAACATTTGTCACGCCTCTAGGCACAGTTAAGTGTATATACCTCATGGTTATCAATTCATATTGAGGCCTACAAGGGCTTCCGAACATCTCCTAGTCTTTCCCCATCCCATTCTAATAGGATCCCTTTTCCTTCTCCCACACTTCCTTCCCCACATATCTGCTCCCAACTCCAGAACCTAGTTGCTAAACCAGGGGATTCCAGTATCCCATTTGCAGGTATCCTGGTATTGACTGCGAGGTCCAATAGAAAAAATCCTTACAAATATATTATAAAATACTCGATTATCTCATGCTCATGTTGATAGCAAATTTTGGCCTTTACCAAAAAGTTCTAAGATTATATAGAGCGGACATTGAGAAGATTGTCATACGAAAATTTTACGCTCATGCAATGGTTCAAACTACTATGAAATAGCAAAACACCACTGTAAAATGTTTTAATTTTTTTCATATCATGATTTGCACTTTTTAATGCGCATATTTTTTGTTTATATATTGTTTTTGTATTAATATCTAAGGACGCTGTGACATCTTGACGGACATTTCAAATAAGACGGCGACTTATTACCTGGTAATAAGTTATGGAGCAAAAATTTGGCCCGGATGTTCGGTCTATAACTAACTATATGGTCCTTTTACTGTAATGATATTTAACTGGCAACATCGCGTAGTACACACATGACCTTGCGATAATAATAGATCTTATCAAGCGCTGACTCATTGAGAATTAACTGTTCCAGTTTGAGGCAGTTCAACTCAATAATATGTATACGAACTTCACTTGGTTTCTTTTTTATCATTGCTTTGAATGAGAGGCAGTTTTATTTACTAATAGTATGTATTTAAACGAACTTGAGTTGGTTTCTGATTTTGTTATTGTTTTGAATGACATGAGCTTGCCGTTCGCTTGATTGTAAGCGATACGACCGCCAATTAACAGTAAAAACACCATCCTACACTTTGACAAAGTATTGTTTGGTATTCCACTGCGCTGGCCTGAGACATGAGATTTTAAGTCTTATGTCCAATAGTTACACTAGCTATAATGTTCTTCATACCGGAACATAACAGTGACTATACACTGCTGCTTGGCAGCAGAAATAGACATTACGGTGGTATACCCAGGCGAACTCTCACATATGAAAGACCAGCGTCTCGCGTAATATATTGCTCCAAAAACTTGTTAATTTAGACGTAGTATTTAGAAGGGTTATAGGCACGCTGTCTTTAAAAGAGATTTGTTATGGTATTACAAAAAACTTTTTAACAATAAATTATACCACCTTCAAAAACCAAAAATAATTTAACATTACCTATATACTGCCGGGTCATTCCGCCATTTCGTGCAAATTACATTTCCAGCCAAATTAACCCATGAAGAAATACCTGCATTTAACAGAATTATATTCGAATGGGCAACAAATCAAGTACTTAAAAGGAGTATCATTCAAACGTTAGAATTTTTAGTTTATTTTCAAATTATTATAGTTTAACTCCCAAAAATCTCATTACACTCTGTGTCCAATCAGTGACAAAGTTGCATTTTACATGTTTATTATTTTTTTGTTGACTAGCTAATTTCCAATTCTTCGATAATCCATTTGTTTAAATCCTTACTAATTCATTAGTAATATTTGTAAAATTATAAACATATTATAAATTATTAAAAAAAGGACTTTAAATTTTGTCACGTAAAAAAAATCATCACCTTCCAGAGTCAAAATCGTTCCATTCTAATGCGCGTTTATAAATCCCTACCCGTGAGTCATGACGCAAACTGTTCGTACTGGTCAGTTAGCCTCGTCAGCAAAGCCAAGTGCACGTGTCTCCCTCGCTTTTGAAATTATATACATTCTTCGTGCCTTCAAGAGCCTTTCGTCCAAATATTATTTCATCACATTCCGTCGAATTTGAAAAGGTATGTTGCATTTACAGTTATTATAATTTTTATGAGTTAAGCCTACTTCATAGATTATAATCCCATATAATTCTGAATCAGTTACTAAGTATAAGTAAAAGCTATGTAGGTAATTCTTTACAATTCTCATTTATCTCCTTTGCATTTCCATCCATCCCATCCATTTTTTTCGTGGATGGTAATGAACGATGTTAGAAGTGAATGATTTTTTTTTAATTATTTACTTTTAATAGATACATTGCATTTTTTAGGCTTTGTAATAAAAATAAAATATACATTGAAAATTAACAAGAAAGATTTATATTTTTTAAAGTTCAGCGCAAAATGACGAAGATGGACCGACTTCACAAATCTAAAAAATACACACCAATTAAAAGGATCCCTGAACTATATGCCATCCAAAAATAGAAAGAAAGAACAAGATATTTGGCCAGAAAAGCTAATAATAAGATTTGCAGTATTAAGGAAATGACTCCCAGAGCACAAAGGTCAGAGAAAATACAGAAAATTATTTAAAAAGGAAATTAGAAAAGAAAAGTATTGAGATGGTACTGGTAGAAAACTCCGCTTCTAGTATGGCTGATTCTATTATACAGAGAGCAGACCCGTTAAAAATAATAGAAGTAACTAAGCAACTAACTAACTCCAAGCAGTAGTAAAGTTCCCCAACAGTCGTGAGCCACAAATGTAATAAGACGAATGCGTTACAACCATCTTAAGATCGATAAGTAACCCTTATCAGCAGTGTTGATCGCCAGCTCTCACGATGTGTAGAACAATATTTGAACTTATATTCTCGATCCGTGGATATTCAACTAGAAGCAATAGACTCCATACCGATATTGGCTACCTTAAACGAACTCGATGAACCACCTACACACGAATACAAGAATTTCAAAATGCTATTAAACTGCTCAAAAGAGCCCTGGAAACGATGGAATTCCTGCAGAACTCCTAAAAGTGCAGTGCACTCAACCTATCATTTACAAGTTGAGAGTAAAGTATCGGAAGAAAGTATACGTGCCACACTGTAACAATTACCGCGGTATATCCTTGTTAAGCATCGTTGGTAAACTTTTTGCTCGTATAATATTAGTAAAGATGTGCCCAAATATCCACTATTGATATAATCTTCACAATCAGTTTCGTTGATCTGAATAAAGTCTTCGACACCGTGAGCAGAGAAGGCCTGTATGCTGTAGAGAAAGTAGGACGCCTGTCTAAGATTCTGTACTTGACCAAAAATTTACACCAAGACATGAAAGGTTCGGTCGTTTTTAACAGTCAGCTTTCATCACCATTCGATATGCGCAGGGGTGTATGACATAGTTGCGTTCTGGCACCTACACTGTTTGGCATTTTCTTCTCGCTTCTGATTAAAGTTGCTTTTGAGGATGCCAAACAGGGAATACATTTGCACACAAGACATGATGGCGAATTATACAATGTTTCTCTGTTCTTATCCAAGTGTCATCGCGAGGATTTGTTAGCAGACTGCCTCTTGTTTGCAGATGATGCAGCTCTTGTCGCTACCTCACAAGAAGAGCTCCAGAAAATCATGGACAAGTTTGCTAAGGCATGTGTACTGCTTTCAATGTCTATCAACGCAAAGAAGATCGTTGTAATGAAGCAAGGATGCACAATCACACCAATTATCCTGTTGAGTGGTATACCTTTGGAAAACTTTGGAAGTTTCTGCTACCTTGAATCGACGACTTGCATATTAAGCATACTCTTGTATGGAGTTGAAACCTAGATATCGTAAGTCAAACAGGAGCGAAAATTTAATACGTTTCACATGCGCTATCTTCGGCGCATCTTAGGCATAACATGGAGGGACAATATCACCAATGAGGCGATACTGAAGTCTGCACAGCTGCCTAAAATAGCTACACTTTTGAAAAAAAGACGGCTGCGTTGGCTAGGGCACTATGATCACCTTTGATATTATCTGGAAGAGCGGGGAAAGTTTAGCTGAAGATCGCGCCGTCTGGCGAAAAGCTATCTTTGATGGCGTAACCGAACACGATAATTCCTGATTTAAAGACCTATCCGAGAAACACGCAAAATGACACGAAAGCGTTAGCAACCCCTTATCATCCTGGGCAAACTCTGATAGTAACATCTGTACGTCATGTGGCCGGATTTGCCCTTCACGTGTTGAATCTTTACAGCCATCAAAGAAAATGTATCAAAACCTCCAATTGTTGACGCTGTTTAAATCATCTTAATAGATGTAACAGGCCAATAATGATTAATCATAATAATTGTTTAAAACTTCTATCCAAAGATTTTTTTTTTTAATTATTTTTATAGTTGATTTATATGGATATTTTGGTGCTGATTTTACTTTCTGACGATTTTGACAATATTGTAAGAGATAATTGCTGTGAGAACTATAATTAATATTGTAAACGTTGAATCTCAATAAATAAAATACTGATTATTACAAAAAATACATTTGATTTTTTTTTTAAATTAATTTGTATCTGTTTTACATTACCATCTTCCCTATTTTATTACCTTCCTAGGCTATTTCATTACATTCTTTTTAAAGTTTATTACCATCCACTGCAGATTTTTCCAGCGGCGATATCTCCACATCTAAACACGATAGAAAAGTGCCTTCCTTTGTATACCATTACAGAGGGAGTCTACATTTGATTTTTTGAATAAAATTCTTGATATTTGTCATTTTTTTAAAATGCTGCGGATCGATGAAATTTGCACGAAATCACGGAACAACCCTGCCGTGCTAAGCGCAAAAGAGGTATGTCAGGAAAACCTTATTTCGAGATAATCGGAGTTTTGTAAATATAGTTTTATAGTTGTATGTATGTAAAACTGAGACAGAAAAACTCTTTTAAGGTTTTTTAACAAGTTCTAAACAAGATACCGTTATTTAGTTAAGTTCATTGGATGGGTATTTCTTTAAGCTATCTGACGATCAAAATCAAGATCTTGATTTTTTGAGATACCCCTTTTGAGCTTAGCACGGCAATACTGGTTACCAATTTTAGAGTCGGTGCCTAAAATAAACATTGTTTTTGTTTGTTCATATATTTATCTAGATTAACTAACAATTGGTAGAATTCATACACCTTCGATAACCGGCGATGCCTAGTTGGGTGTGGAACGGTCTGCCAAGACGAATGTCCGCAGGTACAAATCCCAAGGGCACACTCCTCTGACTTTTCTAAAAATCATGTGTGTAATCTTTGTGAATTTATCGTTCGCTTTAACGGTGAAGGAAAACATGGTGAGGAAACCTGCACATATGAGAAGTTCTCTATAGGAATTTCGAAGGTGTGTGAAGTCTACCAATCCGCACTAGGCCAGCGTGGTGGACTAAGGCCTAATCCCTCTCAGTAGTAGAGGCCCATGCTCAACAGTGGGACAGTATGTAATGCAGGGCTGATATTATTATAACTAACAATTTTAATGTTCAATTTAATAAATAAAATGCAGTCGCATGGAAAACCTCCTCCTTTTTCTGAAGGTAGTTTGGCCTTCCAGAAATACACGCAACGCAACGGCAATCTAATTTGATTCCAGCAAACTGATTTGATTCAGTTTTGATTTAAACTCACCTCGAAGGAAACCCTCCATATGTAACGTAACAGCAAACTGGAATTTTACATCAATATTGAGTTAAACTCACCTCGATCCTCCAGACCTCTACTCCTGCCTGACGTCCAGCATTGGCGAAAGCGGGATGCACTCTCGCTTTACTTCTGGCATCCTGCAACAAACAGATAATAATTACCCATGACTGAATTTGGAGGCATTGTATATAAAGTGTATAAATAAAAAGAAATCGTTAAATTAAATATATCAACATATAAGAAGATGACAACCTGACTAATAATTAGTTACATACTCAATGGCTCCAAAGTAAACTATTGTATCAGAAAATATGCACGCATGTTATGTACGCACTGTTTACTACCAAACCCATTAAGAAAGTTAGTAAATTATTTTTAATGAAGTTTTTTGTCGTTTACTGATTTTTTCATTAAGCTTATAGCTTAAGGTCCATTTTTCATACATTTTGTTTCACCTTTAATCTGGGTAACTAAACAAGTATTGACAAGTAAAGAATTTAAATTCACGTCTAGTTAGTGATTAGTTCTCGTAGTTGAAAGAAAAACGTAAAATAATTAATATGCATGGATATTTCGGCCTTTAAAATTTCGTCGTATTAAATTTTAAAGGCCGAAATATCCATGCATAATATTTTACGTTTTCTTCAAACTAATCACTAACTTGAATCTTACTAATCAATTACAGATTAAAGGTGAAACAAAACGTATGAAATAGACCTTAAGCTATAACCTTAAATGAGTTTGGCAGTAAACAGTACGTAGATAACGTAATACCAAAAAGTATTTCTCCAGATACGATAGTTTTCTTAGGAGCCATGTATATATGTTATACAGTAATTCAATTTAGCGCTTAGTATTGTTCATAATGATTGTGTTCTGTACCATGCATATTGTAAAATCAAAAATAAAAAAAAATGTAAAACAAATAAAGTGTAATAAAGATAGCATTTTATAAGTTGTACTTTACGGTGAAGCGCGGGTCAGCTGGCAGATGAGCGTTTGTACTTGCGCCGAAGATGTCGCGCCCGCGCGTCAATGTGTTCAACGTTACTTAGTCGCATTTACTTGTTGCAATTTAGATTTACGTATCAACATTAATAAACGTAGGAAAAACTGTGAAAAAAGGAATGCTATGTCTTATTTCAATGATATTTTGCAAAAAAGAAAATCTTTTGTAGATGACTTTATTCACTTTGCATTTTATCACGTTTTTCTAAGTTTTTTGAAGGTAGTGTCACTTTTTTTATATTACTTACGTTATTTAGCCTGCTGACCGGCGATATCGTTTTTCTATCTGTACATTCGTTTGGGGCTATTTCATTAGTCTATTTTATTAGACCTTTGACTACGCGACCTTGTTTGAAAGGTCGAATGGCCGATCGATAAATGTAGCCGCCCCATACCGCACCCCATGGGGATAATAGAATTATGATAAATGTGTCATGGCTTTATTTGGGTGAGGATTCCACGGTCAGCATTAAATATACGTGTAAGTTTATATGGTTGTTTTATTGATTAACTAGCTGGCTCGACAGACGTTGTCCTGTCTTAACTGTGAATTTGCAGCGTGCATTCTGTCAATCGCTGACAGATATTTCAAGCAATTGACAGTTATATAAAATTAATTTTTTCGTTAAGTTTTCTTAAATTTTATAATTTTCCGCACATTTTTTTGAATTTTTCCTTACATAAGAACCTTCTCCTGACAATACCACACAACAAAAATATAATAGTGAAGTCGGTCCAGCCGTTCACGCGTGATGGCATGACCAAGGGAAATAGGGTTTCTTTTTTATATATAGATACATTCATTGTATATATAGATACATTACCGCCCGTATTCATAGACGTTTTTTTATCTAAGGTCGGAGCATTGCTGTGATAACAAGTCTGTTTCTCAGTGCTGACGGCATGGCAGCATTCGCAGTGCGTAGACATAGGGCCGTTGTGATTGGCTAATATTGAGATAAAAATAAGAAACAGACTTGTTATCACAGCTTTACTCCGTTCTTAGATAAAAAACGTCTATGAATAAGGTTGTAAATCTTTATTCCCATATATACAGGGTAATTTAGACATTGCGTTACTAATTACATAAATGACTGAGTTCTAAAGTAACAAACATTGAATAAAATACACATCAATTTGGGAACCCACTATTTTTAAAGTTGGTTAATAATATATTTATTATTTATAATATATTATGAGCCCTGTATTATATACTGTCCCACTGTTGGGCACGGACCTCCTCTACTACTGAGAGGGAATAGGCCTCAGTCCACCAGGATAGCCTACTGCTGGTTGGTAGACTTCACACACCCTCGAAAATTCCTATAGAGAACTTTTCAGGTGTGCAGGTTTCCTCACGATGTTTTCCTTGACCGTTAAAGCAAGCGATAATTCACAAAGAATACACACATTTTTTTTTAGAAAAGTCAGATGTGTGTGCCCTTGGGATTTGAACCTGCGGACATTCGTCTCGGCAGTCCGTTCCACAACCAACTAGGCTATCGCCGCTTTTATTTTTATTATAAATTTATTATTTACAGGAAAAATATGAAGTATTTACATAGGTGTTTTGCTATTTCACGGTAGATTGAACCATCGCACGAGCGATTTTTTTTATGACAATCTTCCCAATGCTCGCTGTATATAATTTAAGAACTTCGCCTAATCGTATTGGCATCTAAATCAAAGTAAAACCACTGGCAGTATTAATGTAGCTTTTAAAAGATTTGTTAATGAATCTTGATTTCTTTGAGTTTCAAATCGTAAATAGTTTGTCTGTTTATTTTCATAACTATCTAGCAGTTTATTATAGGCTGTTAGAATCTGGGTTCCTTGGACTGTATTTTATTTAGTTTTTTTAAACTTGCGCGGCAAATGACCCCACTGTGAGGTGCAAGGGGCTGCATGTGCAACCTGTCCGGAACAAATCACAATAAAAATGACAATGGGAAGTATTGACCACAGAGGTTTTATTATGGTTTAGCATATGCAAATACCCGCGCGACTTTTTTTCTTTCTTTTTACATCTTTATTTAAGGAGCTTGGTCGTTATTTCAAGTTATTTCGACTATGCCGCTCCGTACGTCCACATTTACCCATGTGCCTACTAAATTTTGATAAAATCAAAATATTTTTTTAATAAAGCCTTTTCCTCTTCCGATACAGGAATGGACAAAAAGCTATTTATGCTGCCCACATTAAAGCTCAAAGTATGAGGCCCACTCCGCACACATTTAGACAAAATATGTATTTGATAAAATATACAGGGTTATTTTGACACCGCGTTACTAAATGAAACCACATACTCGTCTTCACTTTTTCTGACATTGTGCAAAAAATCATCCATTAATAACATATATTTTCACCAAAAATCCTGGTTTTAGTTTTCTGATTCTTTGATAATTTTGTAGTTTAATGCGAATATGGCGTGTGTGAGTGTATTTTAGACTGAAAGTATAATGTTGCTGCGATGAATTCTCTTAGAGAAGTAGTAGCGGGTTTAGGGCGCGTAAAATTAAAATTACTTTTTATTTATATTTATTTTGTTGTTGTAATGGGCATATATATCAGCCATTAATGGTTTATGTCTTAAAAAGCTTTAATTTTGTTAATATATACTATATGTTATTTCTTAAGTTTACGCGAATGTTAGACATTTAAATTAAACTATTTTACGAATTTTATCGCGGTTTTAATACTCCAGTCCCCCCCGTGACCATGAAGGCTGCAAAGTCTTCGAAACGTTGGGAGAAAAGGAGAATATTAAAACCGGGAAAAAATCTGTAAAATAGTTTAATTTAAATACTATATGTTGTTTTTGTACCATAGAAATAAAATAAAACCAATGCTCGAAACTAGTTCTAACATCTGGCCAGCGTCAAGAGTCAATTTATATTCCGCATTAGAGATTATCACGTCGTAAATAATCAAGCTTAGTTGTTTTGATTTTAAAATCCACTTGAGGATTATGTGGGGTATTAGTTACATCAACTAGACTGCGTTCTTTATAAGAGTTTGTAAATCATGACGCCTAGTCACTGCCAATTTGTTATTACACTACGCCACGCAGAGATCTGATTTATTGACATACAAGTATTTGTATATGCCATACATAGCAAAAATATTTTAACAATTATTTGAACACTTGTTTGAACTCATATGTGGCACGGGTATTTGCGTATTTGTTTGTTTAAATGTTTGCGTATTTGCCATTCGGTATCGGTTTTTCGACCACACATCAAAGCGTTCAGTTATTGAGTTGGTTGGAGAACCGATTATACGGAAACCTAAAAGTAAGTTGAAAGCGGCGATAGCCTAGTTGGGTGTGGAACGGACTGCCGAGACAAATGTCCACAGGTTCAAATCCCAAGGGCACACACCTCTGACTTTTTTAAAATCATGTGTGTATTCTTTGTGAATTTATCGTTCGCTTTAACGGTGAAGGAGAACATCGTGAGGAAACCTGCACATCTGAGAAGTTCTCTATAGGAATTTCGAAGGTGTGTGAAGTCTACCAACCCGCACTAGGCCAGCGTGGTGGACTAAGGCCTCATCCCTCTCAGTAGTAGAGGAGGCCCGTGCCCAGCAGTGGGACAGTATATAATACAGGGCTGATATTATTATTAATAGTACGAGCCATGAAAATTTAAATTTGGACAGTGTCTGTAACTGTGTTCAAATGTGTGGCAAAGTCTTTGTTCAAATATTTTTCTGTGTGTGGCGCCGGTATAATACACATATAAAATACGTATTTTCATTTTGTATCTGAAATACAGTTATTACTGGTAGGATATAAGGGTCATTTTGATATAGCGTTACTTAATGAAACCACATACTTATTTACCTTTGCTGACATTGTGCCAAAAATCATCCATTAATAACGAATATTTTCACCAAAAATCATGGTAATAGTTTTCCGATTTTTTATCATTTTGCAGTTTAGTGTGAATATGGCGTGTGTGAGTGTATTTCTGACTGAAAGTTTGATAACGCTGCGACGAATTCTCTCATAGTAGTAGTAGTGGCTTAAGAGCGCGTAAAATTAAAATGACTTTTTATTAATATTTATTTTCTTCGAAACTTACACTTTGTTATTTTACATCTACGGCTCAAGTAACTTATTGTAGTGTTATTTCCAAGTAGATAATAAGTATGTGGTTTCATTTAGTAACGCGATGTCAAAATGACCCTATATTATATCCGCCCGGATAGCGACCGTACACAAGGTGTTAAAACCCGCCATAGTGTCCCACGTATGTACTGTATATACGAATCCAAAAGGCATAATTGTGTCGACTGTGGGGTAATTATCTCTCGTCAGTCGACATTCTATTGGACCCCGTTTACCATCAGGTGCAGAAGGATCATTTCCCCGTGCTCAGCTCACAATCTACACACATCTATAACTAGATAGACAAAGGCCTTGACTTTGTATTTCAACCTGGTTTACGTAGTTCGTAGTAAATTAACATCATAGAACATTTTATTAAGTCTGTTACGTGTTTCCTGTTTCGTGTTGTGTGTCGGAGTTATTTTCGGATTTTGTGATCTGTTGAATAATATCAATGCGTGGTGTAGGGCGAACACGCATGCCAGTGGTGGTATGAGAAAAAATAATTCGTGCACGAATATTGTAAATAAAAACATAGTTGTCCTAAGATGTTTTTATGACAGATACGTTGTCCGAGCTCAATACTGGCAAGACGAAAGCAAGGTAATTGCCCGACATTCACTTAGTCAACCTCCAACCACTGTCGCGGCTAGTCGGCTTACTAACTTTTAGTATTTTTATAAATAAAATGCCTGCCTGTGTTTTTAGACGATGTACAAATTATACTCCAACTGCGAATGGATAAAATGTTTCATTTCATACGTTAGTTATAAGTATACACTATGTAACTTATTTTTTAACTAATAAATGCATTTTATTCGACTGTCATGGCGATCGGAGACCAATAAACTAGATGGCCACGGCGCGGCGGTCGACGCTCGGGCCGTATCAATGCGAGCTGCTAGGGCTGTACAAGTATGTGCCTATAGTAAATACTGCGCTGTTTTTATGTGCAATATTGTTAGCCTATGACGCGTCTATTTGTAAAACGTCATTGGTTGGGTCATTAAAAATCGCTAAAAGGAGCATTTGGATAGATAAAACCGGCCCTGGATAGCATCTTACATGACTTATTTAATTTTTTCTTATTTGGCAAATTAATCATTGAAGGTTCGCTAGTCCTTGTATAGTTCGTATTGTCTGACTGCTGCTTCTGACCTCGTAATGAAGGATTAGGAAAACAACATTTTGTACAGGGTCATTTTGATATTGCGTTACTAAATGAAACCACTTACTTTTCTAAGTAGATATAACACTTTATAATAGGTTCCTTGAGCCGTAGATGTAAAATAAAATAGTTTAAGTTTCGAACAAAATGAATATTAATAAAAAGTAATTTTAATTTTACGCGCCCTAATGCCATTACTATTACCCTAGAGAATTTTTCGGGGCAACATCATAGTGTTAGTTAGAAATACACTTTCACACCGCATTCGCAGTATCTACAAAATGATAAAAAAATCAGAAAATTAAAACCGAATTTATTGACTAAAATTCGCAATTCATGGATGAATTTTGTCACAATGATATTAAAGAATGAGGTTTTCCTACAAACACACATGGCTTTTTGGTGATGGATTTAGGCGCTCGTAATCCTTGGACAAAAAATAAAGTGTTTTGATTTCTTATGTTTACACGAATTTTAGACATTAAAATTAAACTACTTTTCGGGTCGCGGTTTTTTCTATTTTAGTTTTCTCCCGACGTTTCGAAGACTTTGCAGCCTTCATGGACTTTGCAGTTCCCCCGTAACCATGAAGGCTGCTAAGTCTTCGAAATGTCAGGAGAAAACTAAAATATAAAAACCGCGACAGAATCCGAAAAGTAGTTTAATTTTAATAAAGTTTTTTTTATATGGTACCTTATCAGTAAGAGATGTGATTTGCGGCGATATCGGCTGCTGGTAAGTGGTGGAGCGTGCGTACGCGCACAGGAACAGTGCCGAGAGGGCACACAGGACCAACTTCATTCTGAAACAAGAGGCAATGGGTTATTTGACTATGTAATGGAATTACTTAGATTATTTTGTTTAGTATTAACTATGAGCGGTGATAGCCTAGTTGGTTGTAGAACAGACTGCCGAGACGAATGTCCGCAGGTTCAAATCCCAATGGCACGCCTCTGATTTTTTCTAAAATTATGTGTGTATTTGTGAATTATCGCTTGCTTTAACGGTGAAGGAAAACATCGTGAAAAAACCTATACCTGAGAAGGTATAGGAGGTATAGGTATATCTATAGGAGTATTGAGGGTGTGTGAAGTCTACTAATCCGTACTACAGCGTTATAGTCACGCTATATTTTTTCCCGTGTTCTTCCAGGGTCCCAAACTATCTCCATACCAGATATCATCGAAATCCGTTGGGTAGATTTTGAGTTTAACGCGTTCAGGTAAACAGATGTAGCGGGGGACTTTGTTTTATAATATATTTTTGAACTTTTTAACAGGAACAATCTCGTCATACATTTGCATAACTTTAACGTTTACGCAGCGCACGCAACGGAAGCTCACAAAACTAATGATTTTTCCCCGTTTTTACAACATTTATCATTACTGCTCCGCTCCTATTGGTCATAGCGTGATGACATATAACCTATAGTCATCCTCGATAAATGTGCTATCCAACACTAAAAGAACTTTTCAATTCGAACCAGTAGTTCCTGAGATTAGCGCGTTCAAACAAACAAACTCTTTAGCTTTATATACTAATGTAGATTAGAATTAACCATGGATAAAGATGTGTGTCTATTGAAATATATTGCGATTCACATTGCGTACAAAATGCCGCATTGTAAAAGGAAGTAAGTATTTCCTGACAACAGAATCAAGGTAGTACAATGACTTAGTGAATGAGTAAGCCAGCTGATTCATTGTTGACCTATACTGTAAACTACGGAGACATACTTAATAGGGTATGTCACTTATTTTTATTTATAACTTTTATATTATAAAAGTAATATCGCACTCTTAATAAAATAATGACCTATTTCAAAATTGTTAATTTGTGGCATTCATCGAAAAACGAATTTTTGTTAGCTACCTTTTTTTAAGTTGCTATAAAATTGATCTTATTAAAGATAGGTAAAAAATGAAACCAATATGAAAAAAAAGGCAAAAAACTAAAAGGTCGCAAACAGAAATTGGTTGTTTGACGATTCCCACAAATTGGCAATTATAGGGTCATTATTTTATGAGTGCGATATACTAGCTTTGCCCGTAGCTTCGCGTAAAAATCAGTGTGTCAAAGTTTTTCCCGCGAAAATCCTGACCCACAAGATTTTTTACAACCAAGCGACCTCTTCAACAGTAATCGTTATATTTCAGTCAATTTACATAAAACCGTAATGTACTATTAACCTAAACCTACCTCAGGAATTGCGCTAGCTTTTAGTAAAAACCGTACAAAAATCCGTTCAGTAGATTTTGAGGAAATCGATCACAAACAGACAGCTTTTGGGGACTTCGTTTGATATGTATGTATAGATGTATGTCGTATAATTTCTAAAACAGAAGAAATCATTGAAATCTGGTGGAATCCAAAAGTTATAAGTCACTGAAATTAGGTAGTGGGGGTGAATGTCAAAAAACAGAAGAGACGAAGTACTTGCATGTGATGTCAGCGGGCATTACAACGCGTGCGAAAGAAAGAGATGGATCGATATCCCCACTTACTACACTTTTACTGATGGTCTTTCATTAGGGGCCGTTCAAGTATTATATAACGCAATTTTTGTCTTGTAAAATGTTACGATGCGTTACAGGGGCGGGAGAGTTCGTACAAAGCGTTACCTATGTCACATTGGTTTTTTATTTTAAAACAATAACAAAGGTATTTTAGCGACTTTCCGGTATTTTGCGTAAAATAATTGTGAATATTAGAAAAAATTGTAACTTTAGAGTTACATAATTTTTGGAGGAGAGGCGTACAGGAAAATGTTATGGCGCGTTACATTTCAAAAATCTTCAAAAATAGCATTACGTAATACTTGAACGGCCTCTTATGGGTTTATTATATCATACTTGATGCGTCATGAAACTCGCCATCACGATGATTCGTTCCCATTGTAGTCTAGATCCAGTAAAACAGGTTGGGATTGTTTTCTATATTTAGCTTTGCAGGTTTAAACGCAACCCACGTCCTTTAATTATAGATTCAGCAGAACAAACCTTGGTAGCCACTCGCCTGTCCCTCGCTTATAATATCAGCCCTGTATTATATACTTGCCCACTGCTGAGCACGGGCCTCCTCTACTACTGAGAGGGATTAGGCCTTAGTCCACCACGCTGGCCTAGTGCGGATTGGTAGACTTCACACACCTTCGAAATTCCTATAGAGAACTTCTCAGGTATGCAGGTTTCCTCACGATATTTTCCTTCACCGTTAAAGCAAGCGATAATTCACAAAGAATACACAAATAATTTTGGAAAAGTCAGAGGTGTATTGGGTTTTGAACCTGCGGACATTCGTCTCGGCAGTCCGTTCCACAACTAGGCTATCGCCGCTGTCGTAACAACAGATATGTACGTAAAAAATTGTATCGACTCGAAATATGGCATGGAGGTAGATTGAGATCCTGATGGACATAGGCTACTTTTTCAGATGGGATATACACGGTTAGTGGTGCACCAGTTGCGCCTCTGTCTACCCTTTCGGGATAAAAGGAGTGTGTATAATTATTTTATTCGAAAGTTTAAAAATTAGTATTCTGTCCATAATCATTCTTAAACGGAATAATCTCACACTTTGCCTGATTTGTTTATCAATAAATATATAAACAATATTAACCTTAGATAAACTATAGCAGCCGAGAAATAATTACGTAAATAACTATTGAGAATTTAGATTAAATAAATACGAGCATTTCTAACTAATAGCGATATTACTAAAATGATTTATGTTTACGCGAATGTTAGACATAATAAAACTGTTTTACGGATTCTATCGCGGTTTTTTTAAATTTTCTTCCGAAATTTCGAAGACTGCAGCCTTCATGGTCACGGAGACTGAAGTGTTGGTCATCCGAAAAGTCAGTAACAATATCTACCTACATTTTAAAATTAGATATTGTAACTGACTTTTCGGGCGACCAAAGATCTCCGTGGCCGTGAAGGCTGCAATTTGAAACGTCGGGACAAAATTATAAAAAATACCTCGGTAAAAACCGTAAAATAGTTTTATTTTTATGTCTAATATTCGCGTATAATATAAGAAATCACTCATAGTTTTATTTTGATACTAGTTGACCCGACAGACGTTGCCCTGTCTTAACTATGAATTTGCAGCGCGCATTCTGTCAATCGCTGACAGTTATTTCAAACAATTGACAGTTGTATAAAATTTATATTTTCGTTAAGTTTTCTTTCATAAGAACCTTCTCCTGACAATAACAAACACAATAAAAAAAATAGTGAAATCGGTCCAGCCGTTCACGCGTGATGGCGTGACCAAGGGAAATAGGGATTCATTTTTATATATATATAGTTATAATCGATTTTATATTTTTAGTACTTTATAGGCCCAGTCCCTTTCAGTAGTAGAGGAGGCCCGTGCAGTGGGACGGTATACAATACAGAGCTGATATTATCACTACACAGTATAAAACAAAGTCGCTTTCTCTGCCCCTACCTTTGTATGCTTAAATCTTTAAAACTACGCAACGGATTTTGATGCGTTTTTTTTTAATAGGTAGAGTGATTCAAAAGGAAGGTTTATATGTATAATAAAATCCATTAAATAGTGGAGGAATATGGCACCCGTGCGAAGCCGGGGCGGGTTGCTAGTTAAGAATAAAATGTACAATCTCCAACGGAGATAAAAAAGAAACAAAAAATGCAATGCCGTCTGTTATCGACATGTTGATCGTATTTTTTTTTGTTGTTTGTTAACATCCAGGGACGCAATTCTTTGTTTGCATTGACGTATATTCTATAGACACGAACGTCCATAAAAACTATTTGTTCAAAATTTGAACTAAAATGGCAACCGAAACGTCATTATTATAATCTATTTATCCACTAGAACTACAAATCATTTCACTTATTTCGCTAATATTTTTTATCCAAATCCAGGTTTGCACTTAGACTCGAGTTCTTATATCATGAGCGCCACTCCGTACACAACCACAAGCTGTCAATATTAACCATACTAAAGTCAGTGTGAATGGATTGCAGTTCAATTCAGTTGATGACAGTGAATGTTCGGAACGCCAAATCTAGTACGTATATATCGATGGTTGTTTGAAATCATGTGGATTACATTGAATTTTACCACCATTTTAGTCTCTGCTATGTAAGGATATAAATACAATATTTAATAGTTTAATTTCGTAACTTAATTAAAATATGCTAAGATGTTCTAAATGATTCATTGCTCTCAAATCTCAATTTACCGGTTTGTTGCGTAACAGCAAAACAAGTTTGTGAACTTTCAAAATAGAGTTGATGTTTTGTAAAACATGTAATTTAGATATGAATTGCAATTGTTAAATATAAACTGATAAATAATTTATCTAAAAGTAACTTTTAAAACCATTTTAAATACAAAATGTATTAAAAGGATTAACTTTTACAATAACCTTACTTTAGAAATATAAATGAATTAATAAAATTGTAATCAAAAACAATTTCGAATTACGAAAACTATTTTTTAATTTTTAATGTATTTATAATTTATAAACTTAACACTGGCTGAATCGCAAACCGGGCGTTGCCAAAGATAGAGAAGAAAAAAAATTATTTATAGTAATTGTACATTATGCCAATTTCAAGTTGGGTTTATGAACTTATTTTTTTTATTTGTGAAAATAACAATTCTAATTTCAAATTTAAATTTGTCTATACTCACATGATTGTTGTTGTAATGCGCGTGCGTGCTCTACGATGGACCACAGACAACTACTAGAGGTCAGCTGTGGCGTACACTGGTTGAGGAGTTTTTAAATGCGACCCATGTATAAGTTAGTCATTCGACTCGACTCGTTTTTTGTTCTATTTCTTTGTTTATCAAGATGAGTATTGGGATTTTATATCGGGTTGAAAGGGCGACATTTTTAGAATTTTATAGAGAGAGGTGTAAAGTTTAGTTTTCCAAAAAAACAAATTACTCAGTTTTATGTAAAATGATTATATTGCCTTTACTAGAATATATTGCAACTTTTTGAACAAATAACAAATATATAGGTATTATAATATACATTTGACACAAGGGCATCGCCAGGGGGGGGGGGGGCAGGGAGAGGCAGCTGTCCCCCCCTAGAGATTCTAAAAAAGTTGCCAAATGTAAAGCAACATAGTTCTAACTCTGACTTGACTTGCTTGATCGTTAATTCCCGTACGTCGAAACTGGAGTGAATTCACCAATTCCATTCCTAATATTCCGTACGCTCAATTAGGTACTTTCTGCTCTCTGTCATTGTTAAAGCGCGAGAGGGGAAGTGTAGGAGAAACATGTACTCTCGACTTTACCTATAATTCATACTTTTCTCTTTCTCCATATTAACTTGACATGATTTAACATATTTACGCCTTTTATCTTAGAAGGGGTAAGCAGGGGAGAAATTAGCGGACCTGCTTTTGAATTAATGAATCTCTCCTAGCCGAATTTCAGCCACGGCGGCCAATCTCAACGGAGATCACGCAGGAGATATTATAGTGCGCGAGTGTGTGCAATACACAGCACTCTCTGTTCCTTCTCATAGTCCGGTGAGACATGACCGGTGAGATCAGCAGGACCAACGGCTTTACGTGCCGAGGCACGGGGGTATCACACCACCAACTCCTAACTCCGAGCCGTGACTGAGCACTTGCACAACCAAATTCATTTCCATAGTACGACACTTGGTGGGCCCCTTCGCTTTCTTACAAAATAAGACTGTACTATCTATTTTAGGCAACTGGGTGATATTGCTAAAATACTTTGGGCATTTTGGATTAGGCCTTAGTCCACCACGTTATAGTGCGGGTAGACTTCACACATCTGCAAAATTCTTATAGAGAATTTCTCAGGTATGCAGGTTTCCTCATGATGTTCTCCTTCACCGTTAAAGCAAGCGATTTATAACTACACATATAACTTTAGAAAAGTCAGTAATGCGTTTGGGTTTTGAACCTGCGGACATTCTCTGCAGTCCGTTCCACTCCCAACTAAGCTATCTATATACAAATTATATAATATTATCAATAAACGTACATAAAAACAAATTTTATTAGTAGACAGGTCAATAGTTTATCAATAAAATGTTTACTCATAGTCTGCGATGAGGTCATCTTCCATACGAAAGAAAACCGCAAGGAAAAACGCGAAAACAATAGCCGTGTAATAGGTATTAAGTACTTTAGGATTCAGGTGTCCTTAGGGTTCCTTATACATTACGATTTACGACGTACTAAACAACGCTTCAAAGGCAATCATTTCTAAGCGACAAATATACCGAAAAATGAATTATATAAATAGTTAGAATCGCCATTTTTGATGCGTTATTTGATCTAGGTTTTGTAGGTCTAGGACAATTTAAATATCATTAGATTATATCTTTATAAAATAAAAAGTTGAATTGTTATGAATTTTCATATTAAAATCGAAACTTTAAAGTGTTCTACTCAGAAATTTACTGATTGTCGCTTAGATATGATTGCCTTTGAAAAATCGTTACATTTGATAGGTAAGACTTTCCCGCCCTCACACCCATCACTGCAACTCCTGTAAGCCAGGATCAGCAGTGGCATTGTATGTCACCGAGCGGTGAAGCTCGCCGAGTCTCAGAAAAATGCCCGAAAACACCGAAATTCCGTCTAGACTCTGTAAGGTCCATCTTTTAAGTAACGGGTACAAAGATAACAACCTATTATGTCGCATATTGTGATTTCATAAGGAATTCAAACCTATAGCGTACATAAAAGTCCCGTTGACATAAAATTATGAATGTTGACAAGAAGCAATATCTTACAGCACATGAAGCAATCTGAAGTCCTTAAATACGTACTTTAATGATTAAAAAAGCTATTTTTTTACTACAAAATATTACTTGCGCTTAGAGCATCAACCGTGTTTAGGATTCGAGTGACAATAAGTTTATCAAATCTACACTTATATACTTAGATACCTTACCTGCAAGTTACGGAACGACCAGTACGCGAGTCCAACTCGCATTTGAAAACGTTTATCAAAATAAACGCTGCGTTTTTACACTTCATGGACAACACCTTTAAATGATTCCACAAACCGCAAGATTAGACATATGCTACCTTATTATGGACATAATTATAACTTCATAGAAATTGTACAATAATATTTCCTGGGACTGTTTGAAAAATATTTTTGTTTTTTATTTGCCGTTTACGGATCAAATGGTTAGGTGATAAGCGATTTTCGCCCATAGATACAATAAGAATTAATTTAGCCACCACCGTATACAAGGTGTTACAACCCGCCATAGTGGCCTAAATGTCGCGTTCCGGAACCAGCCTGTGTATAGTCCAACAGGCATAATTGTGTCGACTGAGGTGTAATCATCTCTCGTCAGTCGACATTCTATTGGACCACTTCACTTACCATCAGTGCGGTCACTTTCTGCCCGTAAAAATAATAAGAATCGGAGAAATATATATAGAGGTCATTTTAACCACACGTTTCTAAATGAAAAACTTTCTGAAAAATTAAAAAAGTTGCGACAAATAGAGTTCGTTCGGCTAATTTCGGACGGTTTTTCGGTGTGTTGCGAGGAGTCTCGAAAATATTTTTTTTCTCATAAAATAGTTAAGCGATACCAACATTTTATACAAGAAAACTGGTTATTATTAATGTTACTTTATGTGATAATTTTATCATCTTCCAATTCTCTCTGTGTAAGCTAAAAAACAGATGATAATATTAGTATAGAAATTTAAAACCCTTAGAAAAGATCGGACCTTCGCGGGGTACTTACCCGGGACTCGGACTACGTTCTAATAACGCTTCTAATGTTAGTATGATAAGGTCCACAAAATCAAACAGAAGTCTCAAAATGTGAAGAAGAGCGAAATCCACCTTTTTTGTTTCAATGCACATAGCGCACCCGTTCTTGGTCGGAGCATCAGCTGTGCTATATAGAGCGGGGCAAAAAGAGACAGCGTAGTCGCCTACATAGCTTAAACTAAAAAATAACCATAAATTCGTGGTATTTTTTCGTTATACGATCTTACCCGAACGCACCTTAGATAACCTCTAAAAAAATGCGACTGCCTCGGTGGCATAGTTGTATTGCGTCGCGGTACGACAGTGCTCTAAGATCCTGGGTTCGAATACCGGGTCGGGCAAAGTGTATCAGTCTGGATTTTATGCTTGATATAGCGATAGGCTCGCCCCCTATCACATCACGGGAACACACTTGGCGAAAAGTAGGTGCCCTGGTTGCGCCTCTGCATACCCCTTCGGGGATAAATGCGTGGTGTGTGTAATGCGAATATTAGCATATTTTCTGTTAATATATTATGTATTAATATCTAAGGACGCTGTGACATCTTGACGGAAATTTAAAATAAGACAGCGACTTATTACCAATTGGTTTTGGAAAACAAATTTGGTCCTGATGTCCGCTCTATAAATAACTAGGTAAATGTCTTTGTTATTGCATAATGCAACAGACAGACTGAATTATAATTGAATATAGACAAAGTATTAATAATATTTCGTAGAAATCAATCAGTGTTTACTGAATCATACTCCGTGTTTCCTTAAAAAAGCAGATAAATACGACCATTAATGTACTATATAATCTATATATATATAAAAATGAATCCCTATTTCCCTTGGTCACGCCATCACGCGTGAACAGCTGGACCGATTTCAATATTTTTTGTCGTGTTTGTTATTGTCAGCAGAAGGTTCTTATGAAAGAAAAAATTCAAAAAACTGAGTGGAAAATTCGAAAATTTAATTATTTTATAACTGTCAATTGTTTGAAATAACTGTCAGCGATTGACAGAATGCGCGCTGCAAATTCATAGTTAAGACGGGACAACGTATCGGGTCAGCTAGTTCGTTATATTTTGCATCGCTTGTGGAACGGTGGTTTTGTATAGTCTGGTTAGTAGTTTTACTGGTGGTAGGTCTCATATGTGAGAGTCCTGGATAGGTACCATCGCAGTGTCTATTTCTGTCAAGCAGTGTGTAGTCACTGTTGTGTTCCTTAACATAATATGTCTCAGCATGGCGAGCGTAGTATACCAAACACTTTGTAATTCAAGGTGTTGATGTTTCTACTGTTTATAGATATCGCTTACCATCAGGCGAACGGCAAGCTCGTCTCGTCATTCAAATAAATAAAAATGGTTTGCACGTTTATATATGATAATTGTGTGAGTGGTTGAGAATTTAAACTATTAAGGAAAACGTACGTTCAAGATCGAGTTTAATTGAGAGTAGACACTCAATGAATGCTAAGCACTTGAGTCACGACGCTTGTATGTTAAGGTACAGTCAGCAACAAAAGTTGAACATTTACAGAATTTCCATCTTTTTAATTCTTCTTTCCTGTCTGTCCAAGAGTCCACATTCAAAGATACTGAGGAAAACAAATATTAAATTTCTGGGAATCGAACAGGAAACTTGAGCGGCAGTTTTGTGCACGCAATTTAACAACACCGCCGAGGCAGTCAGTCAGTCAGGCAGGCTGGCGGATTCGCCCGTATTAAGAGTTTTTTCGGGATAAAAAGTATCGTTTATGCTTCTCAGGGTCTCAAACTATCTCCAAACCAAATTTCATCGAAATCTGTTGGGTAGTTTTTGAGTTTATCGCGTATAAACATGCTGACAGATGCAGCGCTGGCACTGTTTAATTTTTTTTTTAATATTTTTTATTTATTTGTTTCATAACTTTAACCGTTTACACAACGCACGTAAGGGAAGCTTTTAAAAGAAATATTTTTCCCCATCTTTGCATAATTTATACTCAACTCCTATTGGTCGTAGCGTGATGTTTTATAGCCTATAGCCTTCCTCCATAAATAGACTATCCAATACTAAAAGAATTTTTCAATTCGAACCAGTAGTTTCTGAGATTAGCGCGTTCAAACAAACAAACTCTTCAGCTTTAGATAATAGCATAAAAGATAAGTCTATTTCAGGTTATTTTTAGGTCCTATTATTTAAAACCTTTATGGGTCACTAGGTAATTGTATTTAGGAAATAAAACCAAGAAATAAATCTATATATTTATTAAAACATCTTAAAATGCATTAATCACACACATTCGATTATTTGATCGACAGTTTTGCTAACAAAATGAAATACGAATTAATTTATAAATATTCGAGTATTTAACTATAACTTAAGAAAAGGGAATTACTTAAAACAAAACAGATTTTAAAAACCAAATAAGATAATATCTTTATTACATACCTTTGCACAAATTTTCTTTATTAAATAGTAGAGTAGTTTCCTATTTTTGATTTTGTTATTTATTTCATATGTAAAAGAAAATACTACGAAAAAGAAATTCTGTTTCTTGTTAAAGTTGGAAAAAAAATAGAAAGCGTCTTAACTTGCTAATAAGGGGTGGTTATAGGGTAGTTTCCTATATTTTATTTAGTTTATTATGTTACATGTCAAAGAAAATAAAAAGAATAAGAAATTCTTTTGTGAAATCAGCATTTAAATAGGTTGAAAAATAAAGAAGTTATTCATATTTGAAATATTGTGATCAAAAGTAGAGGCGTGGTGGGGTTATCGCGCTATCTCTTTCTGACGCAGCATTATGATCAGTGACAAACAGTGACGTCATAGTTTGCTATTAATGTTTTTCGACAGCTACCCCTTCCACCAAATTTCAAAGCTTTATAACTTAAATATTGCGTGGATTTTGAAAATTATTTTTCTGTTGTATTTCGAATGCCATTTTTGATTTTTGCATTCATTCTTCCGTTAGATTTCGCCATATATTTTTGATAAATGTATTTAAAAAGAACTAATCAACTACCCTATTGAAGTCATATTTTAAGCATGTAGATTGTCTTTGCTAGGAAATGCGTCGTTCAATTGATCGACAGCGAGAAGCAAATCGAATGTATGTATAAAACTTCTTAACATATTTGTAACTGAAATATACAAAGGCATAGCTATAAAAAAATGCACATTATAGTATATCACTATATTTTGTGCTGTGGGGTACAGTCAGCCTCGAATTAATGTGATAAAGGCCAAGTTTATGAATTACATTAAAAGAAAAATATGCCATTCTCAATAAAAAAAAACATACACACATGCCTATTATTATTCTTTTATATTAAATATTTTTACGTCCATGGAGATGTTTGACAGTCATAACTGATTTAAATCAATACTAAAGATTCTGTATTCGTTATTTCTGCTGCAAGAAAACGTCCCAATTGGGACAAATTCGAGTCTTTATATTTTGCGCGTCCTAATGGCATATCTACCAATTATATTAAATTGTTTGCAAAATAATATGGAACTATTTCTTGACACATTATTTCGGGGCTGACTGTACTTGTTACATACAAGTTTTTACTACTTTTACTATGTAGTATTTTAAATGATAAAAAAATTGTTTTTTATGGACTAGAGATATTAGACATCTCATTGCTATCAAATATAGTTATAGGATATATTTAAATACTTTGATATTATTTTGTATTAAGTACTTTTAATAAATAAAGGCACGAAGTGGCATATAAAGTATATTTCGGTGGTAAAATATAATCTCGTATTAGGAAATGATCAAAACAATTCAATTATAAAAAAAACAAAAAAAAATAATACATTGGCGGAAAAAAAATCACTACGAATTGCGAAGTTACGTTTTTGAAGTCGGTTTAAATAATCAAAAGCAATTTCACAATTTTACTAACAAAAAAAGGGAAAAAAAAATAAAAATATCATCTAATGTATCGAATACAAAAAAAAAATACTATAGCGGAAAAAAGACACTACGAATTGAGAAATTTCTTATTTGTAGTACGTCTAGAAATAAAACAAAAAACAATCAAATAATTTTACCAGTAGAAAAAGATATAAAAAATTGGAATACATCTATCATAGCGATAAAAAAATACAATTTCGGAAAAAATACTGGAACATAATTAAAACCTCCTTTTTGAAGTTGCTTAAAATAATTAAAAAAAAAAATTATCAACAAAAAAAGCTAAAAAAATTATTAAACAGCTAAAATATCGTTTACAAAAAAATAATACAGTGGCGGATTCAGAACAGAGTTTGGGGGGTCATGTCTCCCATATATTCGAAGCGCTGCTAAAATATAATCAAATTATCTTTTATTAAGACTCATTTACACCCAATCTTGGAAATATTGTTTGAACGCAATTGGCTCAGCATCCTCTGGTACCTTTGAAACGTGTACCTAGAAATAAAAAAATGTATTACAAAAGTTGTTGTTACAGAAAAAAAAGCATAGAAGCCCTTTACTCTAAATAGGAGTATATAAATTATAAAATATACCCTAACACCAGCATTTCTATATTATATTTTTTATATTTTCTTAATGTTTTTTTTTATATTAATATCAACCATGTATTATATACTGTCCCACTATATGGGCCTCCTCTACTACTGAGAGGGATTAGGCCTTAGTCCACCACGCTGTAGTGCGGATTGGTAGACTTCACACACCCTCAAAATTCCTATAGCGAACTTCTCAGGTATGCAAGTTTCCTCACGATGTTTTCTTTCACCGTTAAAGCAAGCGATAATTCATAAATACCCACATAATTTTAGAAAAGTCAGTGTTTGGATTTTGAACCTGCGGACATTCATCTCGGCAGTCCGTTCGACACCCAACCAGGGGTTTTCTTGTTATCTTGTTATTTATTTTTACCATAGATCGTTTTAAAATGACCATGTTTTATATACGTAGTATCAAGCCTCTATCCCATGGGAGTAGGCAGAGACTATTGATTGCCACTTTGCACGATTCTGGCATACTTCTCGCAATCCCTCCACCTTCATCAATCTTTTCATGTATTGCCGATTCAGAATACTTTTCACCTGGTCTTTACTGAGAATGTCATCTAATATTCGAAGGTTCGGTGCGGTCGACCTCTACCGGCTCTTCCATCCACATTCGCCTTATATTCTCTTTGTCAGTCTATCATCCATCCTCTCCAAATGCCCAAACCACCTTAGCATGTTTTAAAAGCAGTAAAAAAACTGATTCTTTGTAAAAAAAAGAACAAAAAAAAAAGATTACACTCACCCAGTTAGGGTAATCGTGGTATTTGAAGTATTGCTCGGCTTTCGACATGGCCGCGGCTTTTTCCTGTAAAAAATAAGAAAATATTGAAAAAGTTAATAACTCTCTCACTTCTCACTTTGCCTTTTATCCCGAAGGGGTAGGCACAGGCATTAATAAAGCACTTTTCGCTTGTACTTCGCTTCATAAGGGGCGGGCCTATTGCCATATCGGTCACTAATTCCAGTCTCCGGATAGTTACTACGTAGAAAACACCAATATCATTGTTAGACCTGGATATCAAACCAGAGACCTCAGCATTTCAGTTGTCATCATCATCATCAGCCCTGTATTATATACTGTCCCACTGTTGGTCACGGGCCTCCTCTACTACTGAGAAGGATTAGGCCTTAGTCCACCACGCTGGCCTAGTGCGGATTGGTAGACTTAACACACCCTCGAATATACCTAACAGAGAATTTCTCAGGCATGCAGGTTTCCTCACGATATTTTCGTTCACCGTTAAATCAAGCGATAATTCACAAAGAATACACACATAATTTTTTTAGAAAACTCAGAGGTGTGTGCCCTTGGGATTTGAACCTGCAGACATTCGTCTCGGCAGTCCGTTTCACAACCAACTAGGCTATCGCCGCTTTGCAGTTGTACCGTAATACAACTACGTCTCCGAGCCAGTATTGTTACACACTACACCAAAAAACGTTTTCAAGTACTTGGCATGACTTCATTTATATACCTACTAGCTTTTGTTCGCGGCTTCGCCCGCGTGGAGGAGTTTTCCTTGATAAAAGTCCCGCTATACATTTTCCCGTGATAAAGAGCCTATAACCTTCCCAGGGTCTTAAACTATCTCCATACCAAATTTCATAAAAATCCGTTCAGTAAATTTTAAGAAAATCGATAACATACACACAGACAGAAAAGAGGACTTTGTTTATAATATGTATAGATAGATTAGACAAATGTACTTTGCATAAAGTACGAAAAAATATTTCTTAAAAGTTCTAAATTTATTTGTTGACAAATCTGCTCGACTTGGGGGTCCTACCCCCCTACTACCAGATTCGACCCCTCACCTTATCGTTAGAGGCGCGTCCGACCCACACGTAGATGCCGCTGTAGCTTCCCGTGTCCAGAATGTAGCATTCCTGTAAAAAAAAACTTGTTAAAAAACTGCCATATTGCATGTCATATTTTTTTTAAAACATAGAGAAAGACAGCCACAAAGAAAAGAATGTATCGATTGAAGTTGACGTGTAGAATTGTTTTGAAGTTATGTTCAATTACTTTTGTGGCAGACTTTACTGAAAATAATTTTTAATGTTTTTAGTCGAATTTTTTAATGTATTTTTTTTTTAAATTAGATTATGTTTGTCCGTTCTCTTGAACAGGTTGGATACATGAGTCATCCTCAGTCGAGACAACAAATGTCTTGTCAGCCGACATTTTATCTAGAATTACCATCGGCAATAGAATTATTTTGGAATCCTTGTGAAAAAACATTTTTTTTACGTGACGTATTTGTTTTTTTTTACTATTCAGATGTTAGTTTTTTTTTTGTTTAATTCACCATTTTTTTATTTTTTTCCACACCATCCAGATGTATTTATACCATTTTTCATTTTTTTTTATTTACTCCATCATTTCCTTTAGTTTTATCTTACCTTACTATCCAGCTGTTCTCTGGTGAACGGTGACGGCAGTTTAGTAATCTTGATAGATCCGGTGCTGTCCGAGATCTCGCTGAGGGACACCTCTGTGGGAGCTCCACGTTCGAATTCCTGGCGAGAGCAAATATTTTTATTAACATGCTTAATCCGGTTCATTTAAATGAGCAAAATTATTTTTCATACGAGTAACGCAAAGTGAACACACTGCATCTCATGGTAAGTGAAGTGGTCCAATAGAATGTCGACTGACGAGAGATGATTACACCTCAGTCGACACAATTATGTCTGTTGGAACTGGATATACACAGGCTGATCCCGGAACGCGACACACGTGGGCCACTGTGGTTTTAACACCTTGTGTACGGTCGCTATCCGGGCGGATATAAATATCTACCACCAGCATAAGACTTTGCTGACGTTTAAAGTCCTTACCTCGTCATCTCCTCCCTCAGAGGCGTCAGCGATGGAGTCCTTGTCTCCAGAGCCGAGGGCTTCGAAGAACTTCTCGTAGATGCCGTCGTGCGAGTCCGAATCTATGGACAAACTTGTTAGTTACCGTTTACCGTGCACCCACTATCCATCGCGCGTTTTCCCGTAGGAGGAATATTTCCAATTCCTCCTTGTCTTTGATTAATTTCGTTGCGGGATAATGACAAATTAGTTTTCCCTGAGACTCGGCGAGCTTCACCGCTCGGTGTCATACGTACCCTCGATCCTGGCTTACAGGAGTGGTGGGTGTGAGGGAAGTCTCTATTCCAGTAGGGGACGAGTCCATCGCCATTTCAGGCACAATACTCCTAGCTGATACTGAGCAGAAAATCACTGACTTAAGTTAATCCTCTTCTGTACTTACCCACTACCTCCACCTCGGCCCGTCCATTATGGTCCTGGTCCCGTATATGGCCGGCTACAGTGGCCGCCTTCAGCCTCTCCACACTCTTGGCGTTCTCTCCCACGAAGACATATATGATATGATCGACGTCCAGGATGAAGCAGTCGCCTTTGTTGAGAGAGGATGCTGAGGGCTCCACCTGGGTAAGATGAAATGATTTATTTGAATCTGTGAAATGTTATACGTTATTTAGATTCAATATTAACTCCAGTTCATGCAGTTCTCACCAGAGAACGGGCAAGAAACTGGTGTTGCTCTTTTCAAAATCAGTTTAAGGTAAAGACATGATAAAGAGGAGAGAAAAAAAATACAATTTGTTTTTTTTTTGTTTAGAGCAGTTCATTTATGATCGTAAAATAAGGAATAAATTAATTTAAATTTTCATGACTGCACAACCCTCTCAGGATACTGTTTCCAATTTAAATACTTGCTGCATTTTGGGGTCTGTTCTTTTCTAGTTTGAGGTTGTCATCTGTACTGGTATTCTGGTTATAACGATTTTTCAGGTAACGAAGTCAAAGACACACTCATGACTTATATCCACCAAGGGATAAGCAGTGGCGCAACTGATGCCACTTTCCAGTTTTCCCATGATGTGATGAGCTATCGCTATATCAGGCACAATACCAGACTGGTACATTACTGTGATACTAAGTAGAAAAATTTGACTGCCTGACACGGGAATCGAACCCCACAGCACTGTAGTTACCGTAACACAACTCCCCACATACCTGCTTGACCCTGACGTTCCTCTTGCCCTTGATGTGGAAGAGGCGCTTCTCGGCGCCCGCGTTGATGGTCACGTGACTGAAGCCAGAGGCGTGACCTCCGTCCAGGTACCTGATGGCTACAGACAAATAAATTATGATGGGCTTTGTGCAGGGAATTGAATTTGCGAGTAAATTGTAGTCAAGTTTAGGAGTGATGTGTAGCCAAGTTATAGGGTTGTACATTGAAGTGAGATGTAGCCACAAATTGGAGTGAAATGTAGCTAGTTGCGGAGTGATATGTAGCCTAAGTTGCAGAGTAAAATGTAGCCAAATTACTTTTTATGTAATTAGCTACACGCTACTCAAGATCTTATCAAAGAGCAAAGGTATGTCGTTGACTCAAATTACATTTTAAGATTAAGTTTACTTAATTTATAACCTAGCCAAGAAAATAAAAATCTTGCTTTAGAGGCACCACATTTTCAGTTTCATACTTTATCACAACTTGACGTTGCTTTTTATTTTTCTGCTCAGGAAACAACAATAAATAGGGTACATAATCGCTATGAACTTAGCTTACCTGGCTGGAAGTAGTCCAAAAACTGCCTCGACTCGTAACCTTGGACTTCCCTGTGCTGTACAGCGGATCCTTTGAACTGTTCATCATCAAGATTGACAGTTAAGATGGCGGCCGCGCCAGCCTCATCCTGGCTCGTGAGAGATCCCAGCCAGAAATGGATGTCCCAGGTCAGACGATCATCATCTCCTGACGTCTGTCAAAGGGATTTATCATGATTTCTGAATATTATGGAATATTAAACAAAATTAAAATATTAAAATCAAATGCTAAACTTTTGTGTCGCATTTAGCTTTCAATAGGATAGTTGACAACTTGTTTAAAATACATTTATCAAAACTGATTTTTATCCAAAATTGATCGGAAAAATATTTTTTAAAATCCACGCATTAATAAATAATTTATAAAGCTTTGAAATTTGGTGGGAAGGGAAACTGTCTAATTACAGTACTAGTTAAATGTGACGTCACCCAGCGCCACCGGCCATAACGTTGCGTGAGTGAGAAAAGGACAGCGCGTTATCCTCACCACGTCTCCACTATTGTTCACAACAATATTTCAAATATGCATAACTGCTTTATTCTTCAACCAATTTTGATGCTGATTTCACAGAAGAATTTCTTTTTCATATTATTTTCTGTTACATATAAAATAATAAACTAAATCAAATATAGAAAACTATTCTATTACGATCTTTAATTTAAAAAAGTACGCAATTTTATGTTAACGTTAAAGTGGGTAGTATAAAAACAGAAGTGTTGTTCAGCTTGCTTGCGTTAAGTTAGTTCTATTTGAGCATCGGAGGCGAAAATTAATGTCTAGTGGTGGTCTAAATGTAAAAGTGTTCTAAGAAATAAATATTGTGCTAAGTGTGGAAGAGCTGTTTTCAGAGTAGAGGCTGTTCAAGTATTACGTAACGCAATTTTTTAAGATTTTTGACACAATGTTACGCGCCGTAACATTTTCCTGTACGTCCCCGCCCCCCCTCCAAAAGTAATGTAAGTCTAAAATTATTTTTTTTTTCGCAACGTACCCAAAAATCGCTAAAATACCTTTATTTTTTTTAAATAAAAATCCAATGTTACATAACGCGTTGTACGACCTCTCCTGCCCCTGTAACGCATCGTAACGTTTTACAAGACCCCATCCCGTCCAAATTGTGTTACGTAACACTTGAACGGCCCCTTAGAGTAAAACTATTTTATTGATTTCATCGCGGTTTTTTGTATTAAAATTTTCTTTAATAATCAAGGAGGCTCCAATCATTATCCACGACTAGACAAGCCACAAATCCTTGCTAAAGAACACTGATTTCTACTTAGGATGATTTGCAAGGCTATTGAAATTTAAAGCATCCGAATTTCAATAGAGAAGATGGTATCAAAAAACATACATACATACATCCTCACAAAATTTCGCATTTATATTAGTAGTAATACTTACTTTGAGCACTATGTAAGAATCACCAGAGTAGAAATTGCCGTAATGCGATGGTGGTACAGGAACTGGCTCGAAGTCCTGCGAAAAAAAATGATGTTATTTATATAATACTAGCTTTGCCCGCGACTTCGCATGAGTCTATAAGTTTTTCCGAGATAAAAGTGCTGCTTTATATTCTCACGGATAAAAAGTAGCCTTTAGCCAAAACATTAAACTATATAATTAGTTATAGACCAAACATCAGGGCCAAATTTTTGCTCCAAAAGTTATAATTGGTAAAAAGTCGCTGTCTTATTCGAAATGTCCGTCAAGATGTCACAGTGTCCTTAGATATTAATACAAAAATATTTACAGAACATATGCCATAAAAACGTGCAAATCATGATATGGAAAAAATATTAATTTGCATTGATGTTATGCTATTTGACGGAATAGATTTAGTAACCATCGCATGAACGCAAACATTTTGTATGATAATCTTCCCAATGTCCGCTCTATATTATCTTAGATCGATGCTTAGAACTCTGCCTACAACACTTAGGAGTAATGAAGCTATAAGTAAAGAAATTTTCAAAATGTTGCAGAGATTACAAGTTCACCATTCAGTCGTAAAAGAGGAACATACATACATACATCATAAGATGTTTTTATTACATAGATACGTTGTCCGAGCTCAATACTGGCAAGACGAAAGCAAGGTAATTGTCCGACATTCACTTAGTCAACCTCCAACCACCGTCGCGGCTAGTCGGCTTACTAACTTTTTTGTATTTTTATAAATAAAATGCCTTCCTGTGTTTTAGACGATGTACAAATTATACTCCAACTGTGATTAAAAAATCTTTCATTTTAAACATTAGTAATAAGTATTACACTATTTAACTTATTTTTAAACTAATAAATGCATTTTATTCGACTGTCATGGCGACCAGAGACCAATAAACTAGATGGCCACGGCGGTCGACGCTCGGACGGTATCAATGTGAACTGCTAGGGCTGTACAGGTATGTGACTGTAGTAAATACTGCGCTGTTTTTATGTGCAATTTTGTTAGTCTATGACGCGTCTATTTGTAAAACGTCATTGCATACATACATCCTCACAAACTTTCGCATTTATAATATTAGTAACCATGTTGGCGCCTCACTACATTTAGTAGCAGTCAACGACAAATCTAAAATAACTTATTTCGTTCACATACAATTTATATCTGGGACTGATGCCAACAATTTTACATTTTTCAACATAAAAACTGGACATGCGCTGGATACGCACACCGATGGTTCCGTACAAATTTGTAGGTAAGGTATCAAGTATATAGGGTCATTTTGACATTGCGTTACTAAATGAGAACATACTTATCTACTTGGAAATAACACTACAATAAGTTACTTGAGCCGTAGATGTAAAATAAATTATACGTTTCGAACAAAAAAGTAAACAAATATTAATAAAAAGTAATTTTAATTTTACGCGCTCTAATGCCACTACTACAATAAGACAATTTGTCGCAGTGACATCACACTTTCAGTCAGAAATACACTCACACACGCCATATTCGCACTAAACTACAAAATGATCAAAAAATCAGAAAAATAAAATCAGGATTTGTGGTGAAAATATTAGTTATTAATGGATGATTTTTTGCACAATATCAGCAAAAGTGAAGACGAGTATGTGGTTCCATTTACTAGCCCAATATCAAATGACCCTGTATAAGTATATTTACGATTTTCAGATTATATCATGTGGTATAAGACATTGCTTCTAGCCAAATTTAATTATTCAAACTCAACGGGAAGTACCCTAAGGTTTTGATTCCTTTTGAAATCCGTTTTTTTTTATTGCTTTGAATGTAGAGAAGAGCTTACCGTTCGCCTGGTAAGCGATACGATCGCCCATAAACAGTAAAACACCAACACGAATTACAAAGTATTGTTTGGTATTCGACTGCGCTCGCCTGAGACATGAGATGTTAAGTCTTATTCCAATAGTTACACTGGCTACAATATCGTTTAAATCGGAACAAATATCTACACACTGGTGGTTGACGGCAGAAATAGACATTGCGGTGGTACCTACCCTACCTACTTCATATTTTTTCATATCTTGATTTGCAAGTTTTAAAAATATAAGCATTTTTTCTGTAATTATATTAGTTTTGTATTAATATCTGAGGACGCTGTGACATTTTGTCACACTATTTCAAATAAGACAGCAATTCATTACTAATTGGTAATAACTTTTAATTGACTACGCGTTTTTATTCGCGGAAAAAAAGGAAAATTGAGATTCATTTATAAATAATAGATTAATAGTTAATAACTCAGTTTGCACTGGTTTGAGATAACTCCGATAGTGTATTTTTAATGAATTTACTACTACTACTATTAATTACTGATTTCCAATTAGCGTATTGGCAACATTAATATTAATTAGAGAGAAATACATTATTCCTTATCGGTATGCAAATATTATTTTCGATAACATACAATAATATCAGCCCTGTATTATATACTGTCGCACTGTACGGGCCTCCTCTGCTGAGAGGGATTAGGCCTTAGTCCACCACGCTGTAGTGCGGGCAGACTTCACACACCCTCAAAATTTCTATAGAGTATTTCTCAGGTATGTAGGTTTCCTTACGATGTTTTCCTTCACCGTTAAAGCAAGCGATAATTCACAAATACACACATAACTTTAGAAAAGTCAAAGGTGTGTTTGGGTTTTGAACCTGCAAACATTCGTCTCGGCAGTCCGTTCTACAACCAACTAGGCCATCACTAATCACTGCTTTTACTAAACATACTATATGTAAAATTGAATTATTTTATAACTTGCTGTCAACCGGGGTGAATAGGGCCAACAAAGTTACGTCAGATTAATCACAAAAAAATATATACGATCGATAAATTCATTTATACGAAATATCCGTAATAACACGTGAATCATCGCTTGCTTTAACATTGAAGGAAAACATCGTGAGGAAACATCCATACCTGAGAAGTTCTCTATTGGAATTTTGATGGTATGTAAGTTTTCCCGCACTACAGCGTGGTGGACTAAGGCCTAATCCCTCTCAGTAGTAGAGGAGCAGCAGTGCGACAGTATACAATACAGGGCTGATATTATAAGTAAACGCAGCATTTACGTGTTATTGCGGTAATGTACTCTGACTTTAACATTACGCTGACCAAGTTGAATAAACCGCATGACAGTATTACGAAAATAAAAATGGCGGACTGCCAGAAGTCAATTAATGTTTTACATTTTTATTTCGCACGTTTTGGCGGTAAATGATGCGCGTAGTCTGTATTTAAAATGTTGTAAACTCGACACGACTTCGTGTTTGTAATTGGTTGAGACTAACATGTAACTGACGTATTGGTAACTGATAATAACAAATGTCAAAAACCGGCCAAGTGCGAATCGGAGTCGCACACCGAGGGTTCTGTACAAACCTGTAGGTAAGTAAAAGTTCACCCATCACGACAATCGAGCCGTAGTTATGGTATTTTAATTGCAAAACGAAATCCATAACATTACAATATGGAATGCTAGAAGAGCATAATTTAAAGACAAAGGTTTAAAAAATGAGTTCTTCGGAATTTTTCCTTTAAATGTGCTATAAAACACAGCACACAGCACACCAAATTTCAAGATTCTAGGTCGACTGGAAGTACCCTTTAGGTTTTGATTCCCTTGTGCGTAGTTGCGAGTTTCGAAAATTTGCGACATAAACGGCTGCATCTTTTGATTGCGTTGGCTTAGATGTTTGATTTTTTCACAGCTCCAAGGGACAGTAGAGCTGAGTATTTGATATAAATTTCAGCTTAATACCTCCACGCGTTCCTGAGAAAAAGGGTCTTGACAAACGGACGGACGGACACCAAACTGATCCTATAAGGGTTCCGTTTTTCCTTTTGAGGTACGGAACCGTAAAAAAATTATCCAGTCGCATTTGTTCTGACATTCTAAAGCTTCCGTCTTATAGTAATGAATTTACTAATCAACGAGTTCTTAGATTATATAGAGCTAACATTGGGAAGATTGTACAAAAATTTTGCGCTCATGCGACGGTTCAATCTACTGTGAACTAGCAAAACATCAATGTAAAACACTTCATATTTCTTCCATATCGTGATCTGCACGTTTTATTGCGAATATTAGCATATTTTCTGTAAATATTTTTGTATTAATATCTAAGGACGCTGTGGTATCTTGACGGACATTTCAAGTAAGACAGCGACTTATTACCAAATAAACGATTTTCATTATTGTTTTATTTATAAGGTATAATAGAGTACATAAATACTATAATAAGCTGATTTTGTCCAGACTTACTTATAAAAAATTTGGAAAGCTATGCTCAGTTAAAACACAAATTTTCTCGATCAGCTGTAAGTCAAGCCGCCATCTTGCCTCTTCAGTTTAAACTAGGAACCGGTGATGTTTTTGACATCTATTTAAGCAATTCTTAAACACCTCTTAACGCTAAAACAAGTTTATAAGTAAGACTTTATATGTTAAATCTTATGTATAGCATGTTTGTATTAAACTAGAAATATATTATGGGACTTATGTATGTACACTAGTACAAGCCTAAATAAATAAAATATATGCTTGTTCCCAGTCATCCATAATACTGATAATGCGCTCTTGACTTTGACATTCATGTTATCTTATCTTTACATGACATGATAAGTATGGACATATTTCGCACCGTTAGAACTAAAGATTATATATTTTCTAATTTAAAAACAACCTTCCAAAGCATGCTCTATAAACCTTTTTTTATTTCGCGGGAAAAAAAAATTATAATATAAAACATTGTCAAATACTCTATGCAATGCCTTCTATATTGTTTTTATATATTGTATATTCGTTTCCCACAAATCGTTACTTTTGAGTTATATATAGTTCCAAAGGCGATATGTAGGTAGGTGCCTAAGTACAAGAATTATCAAAGATAACGTATTTCCGGAATATAAACGTGGGATGGGACAGCTGATCCCCGTCCCTCCCAGCAAAAGCGAGCTAATTGTATTTTTGGAAGATATCCATTTAAAATTTATAAAACAGAATAAAATAAACATCTTAATTGTAAACTTGTTTTAGCGTTAGGTGATTAAGAATTGCTTAAATAGCTGTCAAAAACATCACCGGTTCCTGGTTTAAACTTAAGAGGCAAGATGGCGGGTTTTGACTTACAGCTGATCTAAATTTGTGTTTTAACTAAGCGTAGCTTTACGAACTTTTTATATGACTGTATATTTCTATAATGTTATTTTAACTTTAGTAGTTTCAAATTTTGTATAATGTGGATATTGTGTCATTAATTTCACAATAAAAATGCCAATAAAATTATTGATTTCGCGCATCTCCTAAAGCACTCCTTAATTTGCAAACACTATTAAATAGACAATTTAATATATATTTAGAAAGTTTACAATTTAAAAAAGACCAAATTTTTTTATTGCTTTGAATGACGAGACGAGCTTGCCGTTCTGATGGTAAGCGATACGATAAACAGTAGAAACAACACCTTGAATTACAAAGTGTTGTTTGGTATTCAGCGCTCGCCATCCTGAGACATGAGATGTATTATTATATCCAGTAGTTACACTGGCTACAATCAGCTGTGTTGGGACGTCAACTATCTTTGTGATTACTTTATGAAACCTGATTAGTTTGCCGGCCTTTCAGGAATTCTAGATTCATTTTCCCTTACCTCAATCCTCCATACTTCGATGCCTTGTTTCTTGCCCGAGTCGGCGAACGCGGAGTGGACTTCAGGCATGGTCTGCGGAAGACAAGTTTCAAAATAAATGTAATGCATGCAAAAACCTAGAAATGTGACTTAGCTATACTATTTTATAATTTTTTATGACGGTATCATTACTTTGAAAAACTTAAAAAAATATATATTCTAGCCCCCGTATTCATAGACGTTATTTATCTAAGGACGGAGCGTTGCTGTGATAACAATTCTGTTTCTTAGTGCTGACGGCATGGCAGCCTTCGCAGTGCGTAGACGTTTTTTAATAAACGTCTATAATTTAAAGCTGTGTTGGTGGCGTAGTTGTATTGCGTCACGATTGGGTTCGATTCCCGGGTCGCGCAAAACGACATTGGGTTTTCTGCTCAGTATAAGATCGGAGTCTGGAATTGGTAGTAAATGGCTATTTAATTAGTTGACGAAATGACTAGACATCTCTGCCTACCCCTGAAAAAGCGTAATGCTAAGTAACATCATATGAACTAGTTGACTGAATGCAATCTCTCAGAGACCAAGGACGGCCTGTTTTTCTACCCATTGTTAGATCTCGCGTCTCGCTCTAACGGTACGTGCGAGGGAGACAAAAAATCAGGTCCGATGCAGTCGACCGTGGACTTGACTTATTCAGTGGCTGACAATTCAGATTAAAAGTTATTTTATTATATACTGTCCCACTGCACGGGCCTCTTCTACTGACAGGGATTAGGCCTTAGTCCACCACGCTGTAGTGCGGGCAGACTTAACACACCCTCAAAATTCCTATAGAGAACTCAAGTATGCAGGTTTCTCGATGTTTTCCTTCACCGATAAAGCAAGCGATAATTCATAAAGAACACACATAATGTTTAGAAAACGGTGAAGGAAAACGTGAAGAAACCTGCATACCTGAAAACTTCTCTATAAGAGCTTTAAAAGCGGGCAAAGTCTACCAATCCACACTAGGCCAGCGTAGTGGACTAAGGCTTAATCTCTATCTATCTATCTCTAGTAGAAACAGATTTTTCCAAAACAAAGATCCCTTAACTGTCTGTATGTTATTGATTTTCTCAAATTTTACTGAACGGATTTTTATGAAATTTGGTATGGAGATAATTTAAAACCCTGGGAAGGGTGTAGATTACTTTCTATCACGGGAAAATATATACTTTTATCAAGGAGAACTCTTGCACTTCGGCGAAGCAGCGAGCAAAAGCTAGTATAACATTTCCAGATCGACCTGTAAGTGGCCCGCATCCAGCGACCTGCGACTTTTATTAAGGCATCTGTCCACCTCGTGGGTAGTATAGAATAAAGATTAAATCCCTTCTCACAGCGCAATAGGATAAACAGTTTATTTATAACATCTGAAGGTTACATTTCGGTTGACCGCATCTGGACAATGGTTGTAATGTATACTGCGGGTAATTGATAGCCAAGCTAGCGAACTGGGTCATGGTTGAAAGGGATGGGGGTATTCTTATCATGTTAAATACATAAAAACTACCAAGCGATATCGCCATTTAAAAGAAAATAGCAGAGGGAGGTCATATATAGAATTTGTCTATGTAGGTTTTAAAATTGGAATTTGATTAAAAAGTTTTTAATAAATTATTAAATCGTCTTTAAAACTATTGAAAACTAAAAAATATAATTAAATATTTTTTAGTTAATACATTTAGTTTGAACGAAAAATAAATGTTCTTTTTTTGTTTTTAGTCTATTTTGGAGGCAGTAATTTTTTTTGTTAAAATGTTTTTATTCTAAATTCAAATTTTACAGGACGTTAAAATTTTAATATAAGTATATTAATACATACATAGTTTTTTCTAAATCGTTTCAGTAGTTTAATTTTTAGACTAAAATAACAGAAATAAATATGTCGTCCAAGTAAACGAATTGGCGTATTTTTCTTTCCCATCACTTTTGTGTTTTTGTATTGCGTTTTGTTGGGCTCATTTGTTATTTTTTGGTATCTGAATGACTAGTACATCACCGATAGTAATCACTAATCATCATCATTAGCCGCGGGATGTCTACTGAACACGAGCGTCCCCCAAGGATATCCAGATCGACCTATCGAGTTATCAAGGCTCCTAAAATTTGTTTTTCATAACAGTATTTTAGCTAGCAGAGAGCTGAGATATGTCATTTCATTCAAGAAGACGTGCACCTCCGCCTTTTGAGACGAGGTGTTGAGAGGTGTCGGGTAAAAGGACTGATCAAGGCACCTTTAGTTATTCATCGTAGTGTGCGTGTGTACTCATACTGCCTACACACATTATAAGCGAGCGGGATTTTTGCTAGTGGTAGGATACATTTTACATCCTCAGTGCCCGATTTATATTTTTTATGAGTGCAGGCCACTTTATTTCCGCCGACCCATGTAGGTAGGTTTATGTTATCTTAATAATTTTCCATTTGTATTATGGAAGGCACTAAAGATAAATAGACGAATGGTTAATTAAATCGAGTGAGCGACCTCTAAAATCTGCCGCCCCTAAGAGGCTGCCCATAGGCCGCGGCCTATACGGCCTATTTACAAATCCAGGACTGATATCCGCCCGGATAGCGACCGCACACAAGGCGTTAACATCATAGTGGCCTATGTATGTCGCGTTCCGGTATCAGCCTATGTATATCCAGCTCCAACAGGCATAATTGTGTCCACTGTCGAGCAATCATCTCTCATCAGTCGACATACTAATGGAGCCCACTCCACTTATCATTTATTGGTGGTAGGTCTCTCATATGTGAGAGTCCGCCTGAGTAGGTACCACCGTATTTCTGCCGCCAAGCAGCAGTGTGTAGTCACTGTTATGTTCAGGTTTGAAGGACATTGTAGCCAGTGTAACTACTGGACATAATGAGACTACTATCTCATGTCTTAGACAAGCGCAGTGGAATACCAAGAAATACTTTGTTGTTCAAGGTGTTGGTGTGTCTGCTGTTATGGGCGAATCGTTTACCATCAAGCAGGCAAACTTGTCTCATTTAAAGCAATAAAAAGAACCATCATGCTGTGGGATAACTTTACCGTTCCCGTACAAAAAGGGAAGTAGTAAGGCGCGTTTTCGTGGCCGAAATTTTTATACCGAAATTATAGGATAATAATAATAATATCAGCCCTGAATTATATACTGTCCCATTGTTGGGTACGGGCCTCTTCTACTACTGAGAGGGATTAGGCCTTCGTCCACCACGCTGTAGTGCGGCTTGGTAGACTTCACACACCCTCGAAAATTCCTATAGATAATTTCTAAGGTATGCAAGTTTCCTCACGATGTTTTCCTTCACCGTTAAAGCAAGCGATAATTCACAAAGAATACACACATATTTTTTTTAGTAAAGTCAGAGGTGTGTGCCCTTGGGATTTGAACCTGCGGACATTCGTCTCGGCAGTCCGTTCCACAACCAACTAGGCTATCGCCGCTTTTATAGGATACCTTCCCACCAAATCTGTTTTTTTTTTACGCTGTTGCGATCCAAATAGATCAACTTAACAACTTGATTTCATGCCAATATGCATGTTAAATGAGTTTATATACGGTTTTTAGGAACGCGAGGCATTCTATTTCGAAGCTATTTATGAAAATATTGAAGTAGTGTAAGCGACGCCCGGTTCGTTATAAGACACACCATCTATGTTTTTGGTATTCTATTGTTGAAAAAATTACTACTTAAAATTAAATTATTTTTCGGATTTCATCGGGGTTTTTATATTATAATTGTCTCCCGACGCTTCGAAGACTGGAAATAAGGAGAAATATAATTTTTTTAAAGAGAATCATCAACTATTTGGGACACACGATTGATGAAAATGGTTTACAAAAGAATATATGAAAATGTACATGTAATTTAATTTACAATTAATACATAATACACACATAGAAGTATTACATAATTTTTCAATATTTTTAAACGGTTTAAATTTTAAATTAAACTATTTAACGCATTTTATCGCGGTTTTAATAATTTAGTTTTCTCCCGACGTTTCGAAGACTAGAGCCGTAGTCACAGAGGCACTGAGGTGTTGTTCATCCATAAAGTCAAAGTTACAATATCTACCTACATTTTACAATTGAAGAACTTTTTAAATTTTTTGTTGGTAGTCCGTTCTACGCAGAGTGAGCTCAGTGTCTTGAAGTCTCGCAGCTGGTCTTTTGGATCAACTAGTTTTGAACCTGCGGGCCTGCGTGAACAGTCCGCTTCATTAAAAAATCGCTGCTTTTCAAAGACCTTAATTTTTTTCCGTACCCATAAGGAAAATATTAGAACAATGATTATTATATATCACGACAGACAAACAAACATTTTCCTGTGATATTATCCTTGTATATTAGATATAATTCTATATATTAGAAATAATAATTATTGACTTTGAAAAATACAGTTCGAATTGATACCTCCTTTTTGAAATCGGTTAATATTTTTTGATACAATTACGCGTTGGAAAATACAAGTCGAATTGATACCTCCTTTTTTGAAGTAGGTTAATATGTTTTTGATAAAATTACGCGTTGGTACCGGTTCCTAAAAAGTGTTTCCGGGAATCAACCTATGTTATGTTGGGAGGTAGCCTTTATTTTAGAATGTAGCCTATATGTTAGGATGTAGCTTATTCTGGAAGCCTCTTATCAAAACGCATTAGTTAGCAAAATTCAACTTTACTTTGGTATGAAAATGACAAAGTAGGTAAGTAAATAAATTTATAGTTTATAATTACTACCGTATAAATAATAAACGTTAAATAAATTCAAAATAACCAGTATATGTGACAGTATACTTTCTTTTTGGTTTTAGTTTTCCTCGTTTTTTAAAAGGAAGGAAGGCAAAGGCGCTTAGCCTTCAGCCTAGTCCGCCGTTTCTTTTCCACATACATTTTTTTTTAAATGCAAAGGCCGAACTCCAATGTAATCTCTGTAGTTGTTCGTAAACATTATAGAGTCTATTGTTTAATTCAAGTTACATTTCTAAAACGCAGATCGCGGAACGAATGCAATTGTACACATTTAGTAAAATAAAACAATAAAAAAACACGCTTAAACACTTAAAAACAATAATAAACTTACTTGAAATATAAATGCACTAAAACTTTAACTAAAAAACACTGACGCAAAGGAACCTCCTCACTCAACAGTCGCGGAGACACTGGCGCGAAACGAATTTCGAATTGCGAATGCTGCGAGAATCGGCGGCAGTTGTTGATATACACAACTTGGCATGACGAGTCTGATTAGGAATTTATTTTGGTTTTTGTAATCATGTTTTGCGAATTCAACTGTTTCCCTTATGATTTTGTTTTTATTAGTAATGCTAACGGGAATTGAGGGTATGATGTCAATGACTTGCAGATTCGTTAATATTATACGGGGAAGGTAAATTATTTTCATATTATCCCACGATATAGTAATACCGATTAATTAGCACTATCTATGTTTGTTGTTTTAAATATTACGAACTGCATAACGTAATATGCAAAGTAATCGGCGGCTGTGTAAACTAGAGTTCAATTCGTGAGATCAAATATTTTTTTATGCATATCATAGCCAGTAATTTTACAAATAATACAAATAAGTATATGTACTTTTTAATTATTGTATTTATTTATATATAATTTATATTCGTGTTAATTTATTTTAGACTGCAGTAATATGTAACGAAAATAATATGTTTACAATTTTTTTTATTTTAATTTTTATACCGTTTTATTCCAGTACAGTGTTTTACTTTTATGTCACAGATTATGAATGCTAATTTCGAGGTCAACATGATAACAATATTGTTTAAACAAAACTTTTTAGAACGGGACAAATATACTACGATGAAATCGATACTCTTTCTTCCAAACTTTTTTTTACATGTTTATTCTTTATTTATTTAAATGTTGTTTTTTTTTATTTTTATTTTTAAGGAGTTTCAAATATAAACAAGTCACCCCTATAATACAATCGTACTAATATTATAAATGCGAAAGTCTGTGAGGATGTATATTTCATCCTTTTCACGTAACAACTACTAAACGGATTTAGCTGAAACTTTACAGTAATATTGTTTATACATTTACATACATTACATACGATTTATAATTTATCAATTTATCATGATTTTGTGTAATTTGGTCATAATATAACGATACATATCAATTAAGTCGGAAAAAAATATCCCAAAAACTCCTTCACACGGGCGAAGCCGCGGACAATTAAAACATACATAATTTCTTACGCAAGCGTCTAATCGTCCGTAAGGCTTTTTATGCCATGTTGAGCGAAGCTGCAGAGCCGTTTTGCCTCCTTCGATAGAGGGAAAGCTAAAACGCTTTTATTAATTTACTTTTACAATACTCTATTTCTTTATTTATTTATTACACTTTATTGTACACCATGGATAAAAATAATGTAACAAGAAAAGAGAATTAAGTACAAATGGCGGTCTTATCGCACAAGGCAATCTCTTACAGACAACCATGGGATGGATATAAGAGAAAACGGAATAATAAGGGGCAGCATAAGGTGTACGAAGGATATAATTAATTACTTAAAGAGAAAAAAAACCATACATACATACAAATACTACACATACATATAAATAAATACAATTATTGCATAAATACATAAATAAAAAAAATATATATTAAATATTATATAGAATTATATAAATTTCATATTATATTTAAATGTTTTCAGTGATGCTTTACACGTTTTATATTATGTAATGGTTAAGTAGTAGTTATTATAGATAGGAAATAGATATGGTAATAGTATTCAACTGAAGAGCAGCCGCTGAATGTAATGATATCATCGGTTGAATGGCTAATTGACTTAAGTGACATTTTTCGAAAAATTTTAACTGTATTAAAAAACATAGAAAAAAGCTGATTTTAAATATGTATGAAACTTAGTGTCGGTTAAGTCAATTACCCTTTCAACCGTTGATATGATTATATTTACCTTGACTACTTTGGTGGCATAGTTATATTTACAGATAGAGTACTGCTTCGATGTTCCGAGTTCGAATCTCTAGTCAGGCAAAGAGATAGGTTTTTCAGCTCACAGGCAGCCTGGAAGTCAATTTGTGCCCGATGTAGCGATATACTCGCCCTCTGAGAGTTAATATTAATGTTTCAAAATTATTAACCTATTTATAAAATTTATCAAAACGTGAGTAAATTATAACACTGACTGCCATGTGTTAGATTTATCATAACTAAATATTTTTTTTGTTTTACTGGCATCTCTCTCTCTCTTTGATTCGGCCCTACGCCGTGTGGGCGTACTTTTGTCATTGTGATGTGTAAATAAACGTTATCGAACAATTTATGTCTAATCATTTAGTATTTCGCCCTATAAAACCAACATCATACTATGCAGGTTAAATTCTTAGATCAAGTACAAACAGTAATCTGCTCAACTACAACCTGGAGTATGAAATTGTGCATGCTAAATGGTATATTCGCTTCTATTCCATGGGACGTAAATAACATAAGGAAAAAATTTAACTACATTAAAAGAAAAACAGAAAAAAGTGCTGATTTTAAATATGTATGAAACTTGTGTCGCAAAATGTCGCTTAAGACAATTAGCCTTTTAACCATCGATATGTATTATCTAAAGTGCTATTCATTTTACAATGGAATCCACGCGACTAGACTTCCTACATATTACACATTTTCCTTGTAAGCCGCTTTAGAAATCACAATGATCTCAACTTGTTAGTCTAATTAGCTTCTTTATAATTACTTTGAAGGTTACTATTATCATAAGACATTAGATTTTACTCACGGAAGCAAAGGATTATTTTAAAAAAATGAAACGAATGGATAGAAACCAAAATATGACCTAGACTGAAGGTCTCACGACAGCCAGACTACTCTATAAATAGAAGTAATAGAAAATTTATTACATACTACTACAGTATTTCTACTAGTTACAGTAGTATAATCTATTCATATTATAAAACAAAGTCCCCGAAAACTGTCTGTCTGTATGTGTTTAATTTTCTCAAAATCAACTAAATGGATTTTTGTAATTTTTTTACTAAAAGATAGTGCAATTCTTGAGGAAGGTTTATGTTAATATTATTTTACCTGTTGTATGTAAATTGACTGAAATATAATGATTACTGTTGAAGAGGTCGCGTGGTTGTAAAAAATCTCTTGGGTCTATATTTACACGGATAAAACTTGTGACACACTCATTTCCATGCGTGCGAAGCTGTGGGCACTGCTATTAAAATATATATGCTTTTATAAATTATTAAGTTATTTTAATGGGTTCACAAACAATGTTTACACTAAATCAAAATACAAAAATACATTTGCAGTTAATTAAGTCTACAATATGAAAAAGTAAACACTACATGCAAATAAAGAGGACATTGTGCCTAAAAAGAAAAAGAAACAAGAAAAATTACAATAATAAAGAAGTTATGAACAATACTTAAGCTAACGTTTCAAACTATTGCATAATATTACTGTTAGGATATACTTAGTATATTCATTAACTACAAAACAACTAAAGAGGCGACATCCGTTGGCAGTCGACACAACTATGCTGGCTTGTTTAAACAGAATATACACAGGCTGATCTCGGAACGTGTCAGTCGTGGGCCACTATGGCGGGTTTAACACCTTGGCTACGGTATCCATGGGTGCCACCAAGATTACTTCTAGGGAGGTGTATCTGTACAAGTACATACATAATATCATTAAGTTTATATATTTTTGTCAAATATAAATCGCGCGGGTATTTGCATATGCCATGATAAAACCTCTGTGGTGGATAGTTTCCATTATCATTCAGTTATTTTTATTGTGATTTGTTCAGGACAGATGCACGTGCCCCCCCTTGCACCCTTCTCCTGGCGCCCATGACGGTTATTATCCTGGATATAAAACATATCTTACCATCCGCCATGTACTAAAAAATTTATATAATTTAAAAATAGAATTTAAGATTTCTGGAACGAATAGATTACACTATAGATATTTAAATTACATTCATAAGCTATACGTATTAAGTCCTGAAATGGAATGCTTACTTTATCCAATCCATACGAATTTAAAAGTTTTCAGTATCATATTCATCAAAGGCATTGTCTATTTGTGCACTTATTATCCAAATTAACTCTTTCTTTCAACAAACAAACTATCAATTAATTTTGCCATCATAATCTTGAAATTGGTTAATTTGATAAGGAAACACTAACAAGAATATAAGCTACTAATGAATCAATTCGAAGCTAGATCGTGTAAACATTCCAGGAACGCTAGCTTTAATCTAAATCTAAATACTAACACGCTGTCTAGAGCTGACAATAAGACTCAAATAATGTTAATGTAAGTTGGCAGCATGCCACGTTCCGTTTCTCAGTAGGCTGAGTGAATCAACTTTCTTGTCTCGTATTGTGAAATACTAAACAAAAGATAATTAAAAACAATATTTAAGAAATAAATAACAATCGAATAGTTACAGTACAATAATTTTAAAATAAGTTTCGTATCAAAAGAGATTAGACAAGTATAATTTTAAAAAATCTACCATTTTTTTTTTTTAATTAAGGTTATAGCTTAAGGTCCATTTTTCATACATTTTGTTTCACCTTTAATCTGGGTAACTAAACCAGTATTGACAAGTAAAGAATTTGAATTCACGTCTAGTTAGTGATTAGTTCTCGCAGTTGAAAGAAAAACGTAAAAATAATTAATATGCATGGATATTTCGGCCTTTAAAATTTAATACGACGAAATTTTAAGTAATAAGTAGTCTGACTGTTGAAATTTGAAAAACGAATTCCTTTTTTTATTAGGTTGGTAGCTCTTACATTAATTTATTTTTTAGGATATGTCTTACGATTGTTAGCCTGATATGGGTTTATACAATCACTCTGGACTTTGAGTGAGCGTTTTACTCGCTCGCAACCCTTGAAAATTAAGCAACCTGAGGGAACCTAGTAACGGATTAGAAACCTCGGCTCAGGACGGTCAATGAGAGAGGATGAGACATCAACCATTAGGGTAAGTAAATTTTATTTGTGCTAAGTGTAGGTGTATTATAAATTAGGCTAAAACATCTCTAGATTAACTATTTTTCGGATTTTATCGTGTTTTTTTATATTATACTAGCTGTGCCCGCGTGGGAATAAGTGTTTCACCAAGTTTTTCCCGAGTAAATCCCGACCCACTAGATTTTTATCACGCCACCTCTTCAACAGTAATCTTTATATTTCAGTCAATTTACATAAAACCGTAATGTACTATTAACCTAAATCTTCCTCAAGAATTGCACTATGTTTTAGTAAAAACCGTACAAAAATCCATTCAGTAGATTTTGACAAAATCGATCATTACAGACAGATAGCTTTTTGGGGACTTCGTTTTAAAACATGTATAGATAGAAGGATTTTTTTCCAACGTTTCGAAGACTGCTGCCTTCATGGTTACGGGGCGGACTGAGATATTGAACGAGTAGGAATTTAAAACAACTTCTAGACTAGACGGAGCTCCTGTGCTTTCCGGCGTAGTTGCCATGGCTATTATTGTAATCAAATCTAACAACTCACGTGATAGGACATTCAGAGGCGACTCTTGCGCATGTGCCGCCCGTGTGTAATCAATTCCTTGGCGCCCCCTAGGAGACGCGCGGTCAAAATACAATAGGTAAAGACGTTTAGCCACCATATGTCGCCAACACATTCTTGCATACGTCGGACACGTACGGATTACGGAACGGCGAAGAGAATCTGGAGAGACTTGATTGTGGCAACACCGGAGGCAAACGTTCTTGAGACCAATCACCAACGCGATGGACAGACCCGATTAAAGACTCGTCTGCCACCAAGTTCCATAAACTAGTTGAAGATGCGATGAATAGAAATCGGTGGGGACAAATGATCCTTTCAAAATGCGGTACCTCCAATAATGACCACGATCCCAAGTAATTAGGGACTGACTACACATAGAGAAAACTGCCGAGTTCATAATGATTGTCCGTGCGTTTTCGCACTAATCACTTGCAGAGAGCCACATATTACTTTTCCGGCTTATGCAAAAATTATCTAGTCGTTCCGAATCGAATCGACGATTGAAGTATATCTTATATATACGTAATTTCATCTACTAAAATAAGTCTTCGGTAGTATAGTGGTCAGTATCCCCGCCTGTCACGCGGGAGACCGGGGTTCGATTCCCCGCCGGAGAGTACTTTTTATAATTTTAACCATTCAAGTTTATTGTTGGATTACAACGTTCGATTTTTCGTTACTTTCAACTTATAATTATTAAAAAATAAAACAAAGATTTCTAAGATTATTGAAGGAATTGTAGTATGTACGTGGTTCAATAAGAAAACAGCTAAATATAAAGTATATTGGAAAATTAATTTACTTACAGTTTCACATTGCAATAGGAAGGGAGGAGAGAGCAGCGCTCCCTGTGGCAAAAATGAACATTATATTATGTTGCGTTCAATTAATACTAACAATTAAAAACAATACTGTTTATACCTTTGTTAAAAACTGATAATAAAATTGTTTGTAGCATTGTATGGCATTTTACTGCGCCCTTTTTTATTGCTTTGAATGACGAGACGAGCTTGCCGTTGGATGGTAAGCGATACGATCATAAACAGTAGGAACACCAACACCTTGAATTACAAAGTATTGTTTGGTATTCCACTGCGCTCGCCTGAGACATGAGATGTTAAGTCTTATGTCCAGTAGTTACACTACAATGTTCAAACCGGAACATAAGTGACTACACACTGCTTTTCGGCATTACAATGTATTTGGTATTCCACTGCGCTCGCCTGAGACATGAGATGTTAAGTCTTATGTCCAGTTACACTGGCTACAATGTTCAAACCGGAACATAAGTGACTACACACTGCTTTTCGGCATTACAATGTGTTTGGTATTCCACTGCGCTCGCCTGAGACATGAGATGTTAAGTCTTATGCCCAGTAGTTACACTGGCTACAATGTTCAAACCGGAACATAAGCGACTACACACTGCTTTTCGGCATTACAATGTGTTTGGTATTCCACTGCGCTCGCCTGAGACATGAGATGTTAAGTCTTATATCCAGTAGTTACACTACAATGTTCAAACCGGAACATAAGTGACTACACACTGTTTGACAGTAATACATTGCGGTGGTACCTACCCAGGACTCTCACATATGAGAGACCAGTAAACACAGATAAGTACACAGGAAACTGTTCAAGGAAAACCAAATACCAATATATCTTACAGTAAATATCATTGTTTATCTGACTTGAGATAGTTCCGAATGAGTAACAAGATAACGGTTTCAAATGAAAGGCGGGGTGCCAAAACTACTCAGAGTTTATTTTGAACACTCATAGATATTGCAACAACTGTTGACATTGTAGTAAAAGTAATTTTCACTTTTTATCGCGATTTTTATATCATAATTTCGTTTCGAAGATGGCAGCCTCATAGATATTGCAAGTACTAACTTATTTGTATAAACTTCGTGGATTCCAACCGATTTAAAAAAAAGAGATTATCAATTCGACGAGAATTTTATTTGGAAAAATCTTTGTTAAACGCTCTTTTTACAGTAAACATTATATTAGCAAAATAATTACAGAATACAATTTTAGACATTTTTTGACAACGTCCAACTAGAGCGAATAATAGAATAGTCGCCGCGTGGCATATCTTCTCTTCTGCCAGCCTGCCCGCGCAGCGAATACTTCCGACATGTCAAGGAGCGAACATCTTTTTATTTAAATAATATACCTACTTCCAGATTAGCTCCATAGCATTAGACCAAGTCCCTAACCCCTGTATACCACTGGGATACCAACCAAAACCCGCGGTGGACTTCGGCGTATACGGGACGGCCCCGGGGTATCTTGTTGCACTAAGATAGCTGCTCGGAACCGTCCCTTAGCAATACCGAATTGCGGCACCTCTCTAATTGAAGAGGCTAAGATGCCCTCACACGCTAAATTAGAGTCTACGACATCGGGAGATCAACTACCCGCTCTGTCCACCTCAGAGTTGCTGTAGTCGAGGACAGCCCCCCAATGCTCGCTCGCCACTCTCTCTAAGCCACAATTAGTCGCCTCTTACGACAGACAGGGGATACCGTGAATTCTCTAGTTGCCTCCAATGCATTGAGGCTAAGATGTTTTTACTACATAGATACGTTGTCCGAGCTCAGTACTGGCAAGACGAAAGCAAGGTAATTGCCCGACATTCACTTAGTCAACCTCCAACCACTGCCGCGGCTAATTGGCTTACTAACTTTTGTATTTTTATAAATAAAGTGCTTTGCTTTGTTTTTAAACGATGTACAAATTATACTCTAACTGTGAATGAAAAAAGTTTCATTTCATACGTTAGTAATAAGTATACGCTATTTAACTTATTTTTTTTAACTAATAAATGCATTTTATTCGACTGTCATGGCGACGGGGCGGTCGACGCTCGGGCTCATTCGGGCACACTCGGGCCCACTCGGCCGTATCAATGCGAGCCGCTAGGGCTGTGACTATAGTAAATACTGCGCCGTTTTTATGTGCCATTTTGTTAGTGTATGACGTGTCTATTTGTAAAACGTCATTGCATTGAGGGCACTGGCCATCATGGCCGCCCTTGCCGCCATGTTTGTTTAATTTCCCGCGTAAATTCAATTTTAATGGTTCCCTCGACGTTTGTAACATAATAAAATGTATTTTTAATCTCTGTACTATTTCAATGTGTGATATTAAACGATGCGCCATACTTTTTAACTTCAAGCGTTTTCTACAAACGTAACATAGCGTCCAACTTAATCCAAAAATATTTTTGAATTTTTGAAGAGAAACTTCTTTGGAGTCTTTGTGATTTGAAACTCGATGAAATAAAATGCGTTACGATATTTGAAAAAGGAACAGCGTTCAACCATCTTGCGTGCTATTTGTACTCAGAGTATCCTTTTATTCTTTTGTATGTGTTTAATACATGTGTTTGCGCCTGCGTATTTCACAGCTCTAGTATAAAGCAAGCGTGTTGTATTTGTATATTTTTATTTATGTGAATATTTTAACACAAATAAATTAATTTTGCAAGTATGTTTTAGTAACAAATAAACCTTACATTTACAATTCTCCTGATACTTTATCCATCTTAATCTCTCGTAGGCAATTTTTCAGAAGTTTCACTTTTGCCGTGTGAATTGAACATACACTTTTTAATCGTTTTTTTTTAAATAGCGCTAGCAGCATACAGATGACGCTGAGATCGCCAGTTATTATGACATTTTTTGCCGTGCTAACCTCAAAAAAACCAAAATCGTCATTTTTATGTCGTCAGATAGCTTAAAGAAATACTCATCCAATGAACTTACCTAAATAATGGTATCTTGTTTAGAACTTGTTAAAAAAACCTTAAAATAGTTTCTCTATCTCAGTTTTACATACAAAACTATATTTGCAAAACTTCGATTGTCTCGAAATAAGTTTTCCCTGACATACCGCTTTTGCGCTTAGCACGGCAGTTTTGGTAACAGGAATATCTCTTTACACGTCATAGTTTATTTTAAAATCGCAAGTCAAAAACCTAGAATTCTCTTCGAGTAGGTGAACAAGAATTTTACGATGTACTAAGACACTAGACATTGTTCGCTTTATTGAGTCGTTAAACGTTTTTGGCTAAGCTAGACTTTGTAATGCTGTGAAAGTATTTTCAAAAAATATACACATAGACATTAACTATATACACGATTATTCTATAGACACGAACGTTCATATAATATGTACTATGTATAGATTGGTTCTTGATATTTTTATAATAATATCAGCCCTGTATTATATACTTGCCCACTGCTGAGCTCGGGCCTCCTCTACTACAGAGAGGGATTAGGCTTTAGTCCACCACGCTGGCCTAGTGCGGATTCACACACCTTCGAAATTCCTATAGAGAACTTCTCAGATGTGCAGGTTTCCTCACGATGTTTTCCTTCACCGTTAAAGCGAACGATAAATTCACAAAGAATACACACATGATTTTTCTTTTAGAAAAGTCAGAGGTGTGTGCCCTTGGGATTTGAACCTGCGGACATTCGTCTTGGCAGTCCGTTCCACACCCAACTAGGCTATCGCCGCTTTTTTTCGCTTGATATTTTTGCAACACGTAAAATTTTATTTCGTTTTTAAATTGAGTAGTAAACTTTTTTCGTATTTTGCATAGAGTTTATTGGTGTAATTGAGAGAGATCCAGGTGTTCTATATAGCCATAGCCTAGTTTGAACGGACTGCCGAGACGAATGTCCTCAGATTCAAAACCCAAACACACCTCTGACTTTGTTAAAGTTATGTTTGTATATGTGAATTATCGCTTACTTTAACGGTGAAGGAAAACATGGTGAGGCAACCTGCATACCTGAGAAGTTCTCTATAGGAGTTTTGAGAGTGTGGAGTCTGCCCGCACTACAGCGTGGTGGACTAAGGCCTAATCCCTCTCGGTAGAGGAGGCCCGTGCAGTGGAACAGTACATAATACAGGGCTGATATTATAAACTAGCTTTTGCTCGCGGCTCCGCCCGCGTTTTAAAGTTTTTCAGGATAAAGTTTTCCATTATAAAAGTAGTAATTTCCCGGGAGCCTATGTTCTTCCCAGGGTTTCAAACTGTCTCCATACCAAATTTCATCTTAATACGTTGGGTAGTTTTTGAGTTTAAGACGTTCAGGCAGACGGATGCAGCGGGGGACTTTGTTTTATAATATATTTTTATAGAACTCTTTAAGAGGAACAATCCCGTCATACATCATTGTTGCATAACTTTAACCGTTTACGCAGCGCACGCAACGGAAGCTCTCAAAACTAATAAATTGTCCCCGTATTTGCAACATGTTTCATTACTGCTCCGCTCCTATTGGTCATAGCGTGATGATATACAGCCTATTGCACCCCACAAATAAGGGACCATTCAACACAAAAAGAATTTTTCAGTTCGAATCGGTAGTTCCCGAGATTAGCCATTACTGCTCCGCTCCTATTGGGTATAGCGTGATGATATATAGCCTATAGCACTCCACGAACAAAGGCCTATCCAACGCAAAAAGAATTTTTCAATTTGGACCGGTAGTTCCTGAGATTAGCCATTACTGCTCCGCTCCTATTGGGTATAGCGTGATGATATATAGCCTATAGTACTCCACGAACAAAGGGCTATCCAACGCAAAAAGAATTTTTCAGTTTGGACCGGTAGTTCTTGAGATTAGCCATTACTGCTCCGCTCCTATTGGGTATAGCGTGATGATATATAGCCTATAGCACTCCACGAACAAAGGGCTATCCAACGCAAAAAGAATTTTTCAGTTTGGACCGGTAGTTCCTGAGATTAGCGCGTTCAAACAAACAACAACAACAAACTCTTCAGCTTTATATAATAGTATAGATATATTATATAGTGATAGGCCTGCCCTCTATCATGGGACGGAAAGCGAGGCGAAAAAAGCACTAATTACCTTCCCCTTGGGGATAATAAACATAAAAGTGTGTATATTTTATGACTACAGTAAAGTGTTTTTTCTGACACAAATATCAGTTGATTCTATTTATAAATGTTTTCTAAATAAAAATCATGTTGAAATACGCTTCGCAATAAAACTGTCTTCGCGAATCGTAAATCATGTTAGAATAGAAATTCTTTACCCGTTTTTATCGCGGTTTTTATATTTTAATTTACTCCCGACGTTTCGAAGACTATGCAGCCGTAGTCACAGGGGACTGAGGTGTTGTTCATCCGTAAAGTCAAAATTACAAGTTTCCTGTTACATCTATATATATAAAAATGAATCCCTATTTCCCTTGGTCACGCCATCACGCGTGAACGGCTGGACCGATTTCACTATTTTTTTGTTGTTGTGTTTGTTATTGTCAGGATAAGGTTCTTATGGAAGAAAAAAAATCAAAAAGTTGCGCGGAAAATTAGAAAATTTAAGAAAACTTAACAAAAATATTAATTTTATATAACTGTCAATTGTTTGAAATAACTATCAGCGATTGATAGAATGCACGCTGCAAATTTATAGTTAAGACGGGACAACGTACAAAATAATAAACTAAATCAAATATCCGAAACTACCCTATAGTGGAGTCCACATCGAACATGTTAATAACATCATGTGCCAAGTTATATTTATTAAATTAAACTATTTTTCGGATGTTTTAGTTTTCTCCCGACGTTTCGAAGACTTTGCAGCCTTCATGGTCACGGGGGGGACTGAGGTGTTGTTCATCCGCAAAGTCAAAGTTACAATATCTACCTACATTTTACAATTATAGAACTGTTTACACATTTTGTTTTTTCGGCTTTAACAAGGTTATCGTCATGCGGAATTAATTTTACAACAATTATACATGTTTCTGTTACCTGAAGGTATGTGATTAGAGGCGCATAAATACTTATTTATTTTAACACAATTGGGGATTTGCCAAATTGAAAAAAAAAACGAAAGAGGAAGCTTAACATCTACTGGGTGAAAAGGAACGACAAAATGTTATATTGCATGGATTTATTTAGTTTAGACCACTGACGTATATTGTATAGGCACGAACATCCATATTAACTATTTGTGCAAAATCTAAAAAATGGCAACCAAAACGTCACTGTAATTGTGACGTCTCCCGCTCAGAGATCAAAATTAAACATATCTGGGTATATAGCTCAGTGTTAGAGCATTCGACTGCAGATCGAGATGTTCCCGGTTCCAACCTGAGTGGCCCCTAATACCAAACTTTTCTCAACTTGGATTTTGCATAATGTACAATAACTACCATAAATAATAACCATCAGCCGCGTTTTTTGGGACATTCTTAAAGACAGGAGGTCCTTAAATAAATATATTAACACACTTTATATATGTCGCCGCAGCACTGGTGAATTTCCGGAGCGATAGTGGCGCCATCTATTATTACATCGAGGAAGTATTAGAAAAGGAGGGAGGTCGACTGCTGTCAATATAAGGACCGGCCGAGCGACAAGAGCTCAGTCTTGTACGAGTGTTGGTTGAGTCTGGTTGGAGTCTTGTACCAGCCTTGTAACAGTGTAGTAGTCTTGTTTCACGCTCGAACCGAGCACATTGTGTATTCCGCTGGTGTTGCTATGCAGTAAATTGTTATTGAAGTAAAAAGTGTTTCAATAATTGAATAACTGTCTGGAAAATAAATATAGACCGGTGAAACTTTACCGGTCATGTAAAAAAAATAACCAAGTAAACAGTTTCACTACGACATCAGAAGTGGGATCTGATCCTACCGATTTCAAGATCCGCAATCAGAATGTTACGTCCCTATGGAACCAGGACACGAAGACTTTGAGCCCGATATACTGAAAGATAAAATACGAGCGAGCGACTATTGCTTCAACGGACTCCTGATGACTTAGGATCACAAATGTGTTCTTACCATCTTAAGACCCAGTCTAAATGGTTCACTACACGCCTACGCTATGTAGCATACTGTGCAACAATGGAGAACAGTATGTGAATGATAAAATGTCTGCGGGTACCGCGATCCAATTGCTACAGCGTTTCTGTATGGGTGCCGCGCATGGTGTGGAAATTCTACGAAGGCGTCTTGGTTAAAGTGACTACGTGAGTGGCGAATGGCGGTTGATGCCAACTGGCCTATCGCAGAGTATGTCTATCGACGCCTGGAAAGTGTGGTATCGTATGACCCATAACCCTTGTTTGAGGGTTCTGGTTTCAGTTATTTTCTGTAATCTCTGGAAATATTGAAATTTCTTTTTTTTCCAGGAGGTATTAACTGGAAATGATGACCGATTCACTACGTAGGTACATTTGTTTGACAAAGCAATAAAATTGCTGTTTAGAAAGTTTAAAACAAATCTGATTAAGGTCAGAATAGGCCGAACGATATTTCTGTTTTGGTTTTACTTTTGCAGAAATATGTTCGTGATTCATGGCGTGCGCAGACGCGCCTCAGGGGGTGCGGATGCAAAACGACGCGCTCCAGGCTGAGCTAGTCCAAAAACATAGAATTTGGGATGGACCTCCAAGAGCTCTACGAGAACCGTCGAGAACTCTACGAGAATCTCCGAGAACCTACTAACCTTGCAAAATTGATTTTCTTAACGGTTCTGCTTATGTAACAGCTGTGACAAAACAAGTTGCTTATAGTTCAAATTCGTTTATTCCTTAAAAATAATAATCTGGAGAGTGGTACCTCTGAGCTAATTCATGTGTTACCCTTGTGCTAACCACGGGTCCTTGATGTATCCAAAAGTGAACTCTGAGATACCGTTGGGACGCCTTGTGGAGCCGTGATTAGACACGTACACACCACAGATTCTAAATTGACAAAACAGTGCATTAGGGATGTCTTTGTGTACTGTACTTTACAATCTGCGAGAATAAAATATCTGGAGAGTGGCACCTCTGAGCTAAATCATGTGTTACCCTTGAGCTAACCACGGGTCCTTGATGTATCCAAAAGTGAACCCTGAGATACCGTTGGGATGCCTTGTGGAGCCGTGATTAGACACGTGCACACCACAGATTCTAAATTGATAAAACAGCGCATTGAAGGCATCTCTGTGTACTGTCCTTACAATAATAATGATTTCAAAATAAGCAACATGGGTTGTTCACAGTTGTACTAATAAGAGGAAGTACGTTCTATTCTTACAGAATCAAAATCTACTTACGAGAATCAACGAGGCTGGCGCAGAGCGCGCGCCGCCTGTCAGTATGGCCGTGCTGGCGCAAATACAACGGTTCATCACATTTTTCGACTAGTACTCAGTGGAGTGAGCTGTGTCTAACTTACCATATGCCACTCATTAAGAGTGAGCTTTAAGTTTGCCTGTATTCACGAGGAGTGAACATACTACTCGTGAAACCCATGTTCCATATCCAAAGCTATGTTGCTTACAAATAAATTGACTGAGGTGTACTTGGCATTGAGTTGTTGTGTACACCTTGGCAATGAGTTTCTGTTACAGAGAGAGAATGACCCAGCGATGCAGAGCACGCATCGCATTTCAGAATGGCCGTGTCGCCGCAGCACTGGTGAATTTCCGGAGCGATAGTGGCGCCATCTATTATTACATCGAGGAAGTATTAGAAAAGGAGGGAGGTCGACTGCTGTCAATATAAGGACCGGCCGAGCGACAAGAGCTCAGTCTTGTACGAGTGTTGGTTGAGTCTGGTTGGAGTCTTGTACCAGCCTTGTAACAGTGTAGTAGTCTTGTTTCACGCTCGAACCGAGCACATTGTGTATTCCGCTGGTGTTGCTATGCAGTAAATTGTTATTGAAGTAAAAAGTGTTTCAATAATTGAATAACTGTCTGGAAAATAAATATAGACCGGTGAAACTTTACCGGTCATGTAAAAAAAATAACCAAGTAAACAGTTTCACTACGACATATATTATCAACTGTAAATAATCACGCACGCATTAAAAGGAAATGCAAGAAAGCATCATTGCCTAACATACGTCTTGTATAATCTTATATTTCATCTTTTAGAACTATTATTCCACAATGCAACAACCTGAAATGGCATTGGCACGTAAAAAAGTAATAAAGTGTCAAATCTCTTTTGTTTTTTCAACGGCAAATGAGATATTTCGAAGTTCACTTGTTCATTGTTTTTAAAAAAGTGGAAGTGCAATCATGGTTCCTTTGACATTATGGGTTGTTACATATAATTAATACCTATTTGCACAATAAGTTAAAAAATAAATAATATTGATAATGACTACAATACTTAATCTACCTTCAGAAATATTTGTTAAGTAATTTTTGTCAGGCACAATTTTGCAAGAAATTTTCAATGTTTTTATTACCATTTTCGCAGCTTCTAAACTATTTATAATTTAACTAACATATAAAATATTTGTATCGTTGACTGTTAATATTAGATATGGAGAACATAGGCCTTTGGTTTTGCTTTAAAATATTTACATATGGATTGAATTACTTAATGTAGTGCCTACTCATTTTGTCATAGCATCAAATATCGTAACATAAATATTGCATTGAAATATTTCTTAAAGATTTTGGATATTTGCCAAAATTAATTAAACGTTTCTGTGAAGACAAATCATTATAAGATGATCTCAGTATCAAAACGTCTCCGTGTAAGTAATGGCCCATTTGTAAAACTTTGTTAAGTATGTATAACTCGATAAGCAAAACTACCCAGTGTAACTACTGGTCACAATAAGACTTAACTGATGCTTTAGGATGGCGAGCGCAGTGGAATACCAAACAATACTTTGTAATTCAAGGTGTTGGATGGTTTTTCTACTGTTTATTGGCGGTCATTTCGCTTACCACCAGGCGAAAGGTAAGCTCATTTCGTCATTAAAAGCAAGATAAACATACTGCTGCTTAAACAAGTGCACTAGATATGCTTCTGTCGACCCCATCCAAGATAAAGGCATACGTACGGCAATAACCGAAAATAACAAGTTTGTAATAGTAAATTCGGTTTTTTGTAATTAAGGTACATATTAACGTATTGCCGTTTGATTTCCAGACGCGACAATAACCGAAAATAACAAGTTTGTAATTGTAATTTTTTGTAATTGAGGTACATATCAACGTATTGCCGTTTGATTATTAGACACGGTTGCAACAACAGCAAATAAGTTTATAATAGTAGACTTTATATAGGTCGCAGGAACTCGTTGGATGCAGGCCGCTTACGACAGGTCCGTCAGGAAATCTTTAGGAGAGGCCTATGTTCAGCATTAGACTTTATGTGGCTGATGATGGTGATGAATCGTAAACTAACTTTTTTTGTTATTAAAGTACATATTTACGGGTTTTATATTTACTTTACATGTCCTGTGAGACATTAATACTTGTAAAATTTCATAATTCTAGTTCAACGGGAAGTAAATGTTTTGATTCTTTTTGAAATCGCAAAATTTGCGACATAAACGGTCATATCTCGACGGTCCCTACGTATAGTATCGAATCTGCAAAATTGCATTTTGCGGATTCAATACTTTGCGTAGGGGCTGTCGATAATTAAACGGTCCTTATTAAAATGAACTGCAGTTATTTAAGACAAAGAGGATCGAAGTGCTTATCGCCATGGTAATTAACACTAAACAAGCGATGTTTATTCCACAGTCCCTACATAAAGAATTAAATCTGCAAAATGCAATTTTGCAGTTTCGATACTTTACGTAGGGACCGTCGATCTTTTGATCGCGTTGACTTACAAGGTTGATATTTTCACATCTCAAAGAGACTGTAGTCTCGAGTATTTGATATAAATATCGACTTGATATCTTAACGCGTTCTTGAGAATAGGTCATCATTACAGATAGGCTGACGAACAGCAAAATCCTATAAGAGTTTCTGTTGAGATATTGTATGCTAAAAACCATACAAATTACTTATACGAATCTAGCATCCCTTACAAACACATGGAAATATCCTACTAATATTATAAATGCGAAAGTTTTTGAGGATGTATGTATGTTTGTTCCACTTTCACGAAAAAGCTACTGAACGGATTTGGATGAAACTTTACAGTAGTATTGGTTATACATCGGAAGAACACATAGACTATATTTTATAATGATTTTGTGGAATTTGGTCATAATATAATGATACATATCAAGTAAGTCAGAAAAAAAATTGCTATCTTGGCGTACGCTGCCTAAACCGTTGAAGTTAGACAAAGTTGATGTACTGTAGGATTGTTTGTCTTAAATAGTTCTAAATAAAAGTCCACAACAGCATATATCTACCTTTTATGTGGAAGCCACTATGATCAAAATAGTGAACCATAAATATCATTAAATCGGATACTTTTTTTAGCGGGACTTTTATCCCGGAAAAGTCCTTCACTCGGGCGAAGCTGTTAGCAAAAGCTAGTAGACCATAAATTAAATTGATTAAATACCCGACTACCGCCTTCTATACATAATTAAAGTCAAAACAATATTGGCGGCAAAAACAAATCGCCGCTAGCGCCCTCTGCAATAAACAGGTCACGTTTTTCTAAGCTATTTTAAAATACAGTCGTGTCCTTGTGTATATTATGCGCATCCGAATGAAGAAACCTAACCTGCCTCAACAACAAAGTTGTTGAAATAGAATAAATAAAACAAAATTAGATTTGCACGCGCGAAATGTTATTTTAACTTTTTAAGTGCGGGCTTGTGCAGAGAGTGGCGCCATCTTGAACCGCAGAGATAAGTTTGTTGGTGCATAAATAGTTCTAAAGGACAAGGAAGGAGGAATTTATATTTCATTTATGATGACTTTGATCGATGGTAGACAGCTGCTATAAAAAACTATAACATCCGTGTAATATGCAATTCAATTTTTGAATGGAAACGTTCCTTTTATGTCACTATTTTTATGACCAACATTTTTTGTATATAATTCGTTTGGTTTAGTTATCTGATAATAGATGGCGTTGTTAAGTGAACTAATAGATTACATATCAGCGACTTAAACATTACCAAAAGTTTTCCAGACCATTCTATTAGTGGCTGTCTGCTTCCAGCGACTTCGTGTTTTCAAAGTCGCTTAGCATCAACGAACACAACACCTTTTTCAATCAACGGAAAAGAAAAAATCTAATCGCTTCTTAAGTCGTTTAGCATCAGAGGCCTTCCTTGTTTCCTTACTAATTTATAATGTTATTAACTTTTGCTCCAGGCACCGCATGCATGACATAAGTTCCGGGATAAAAGTCCTTCTTTATATTTTCTCGGAATAAAATAGACCATATTTTAAGTTGAACCTCTATCAATGCATTAGTGAAAACTGCATTCAATTCCATGCAATAGTTTTTGCGTGATGCTTGTACAAACATACAGATAGACTGTTCTAAAAACTGTTCTTTTGGCTTCTATAGCTCTAATAAAGACTCATTAGTTTTCCTTCTCCTAATAGTTAAAAAGCGGCGATAGCCTAGTTGGGTGTGGAACGGACTGCCAAGACGAATGTCCGCAGGTTCAAATCCCAAGGGCACACACCTCTGACTTTTCTAAAATCATGTGTGTATTCTTTGTGAATTTATCGTTCGCTTTAACGGTGAAGGAAAGCATCGTGAGGAAACCTACACATCTGAGAAGTTCTCTACAGGAATTTCGAAGGTGTGTGAAGTCTACCAGCACTACAGCGTGGTGGACTAAGGCCTAATCCCTCTCAGTAGTAGAGGAGGCCCGTGCTCAGCAGTGGGCAAGTATATAATACAGGGCTGATATTATTATTTATTATAATAGTTAATGTCTCCCCCGAGGCAATTCTTGTACGCTCGGTCTTCGCTCCGAATGCACGCTCGCACGGGGGAACATTATGCCGCGGCTCTAGGCACATAGTGTAATGTATACCTCTTGCCAAATAGACATTGAGGCCTATAAGGGTTCGCGAACACTCCCCTCCCTCTCCCTTCCAACCATCCTAACAAAGCTCCTCCTTCTTCTCTTCCTTCCCTCTATCCCCTCCCTTCTTCCTACCCGTGACCGAGTAGCTGCGGGTTGGCAGCGTACCGTCCGCTGGCACCCTCAGTGATAGTAGGGCCCACCAAATCTTCATTGGGGCTGCCGTGGTTGCTAAGCCGGGGGATCGCTTGTACGCCGTTAGCAGTGTACCCACGGTGAAATTCACGGCAGTTCACAAAAAAAAAAATAGTTAATGTCTCATTCTTTCCCAGTGATCCAGAACCGAGGTTTGTAACTGGTTAGTGAGTTTCTCTCACCATGGTTGCTAATTCTAAGGGTTACAAGACTTTCCCGCCCTCACACCCACTACAACTCCTGTAAGGATCAGCAGTGGCATTGTATGACACCGAGCGGTGAAGCTCGGCGAGTCTCAGGGAAAACGAATGTCATTATCCCGCAACGAAATTAATCAAATAGAAAGATAGGGAGGAGATGGAAATATTAATTGTCCACTCATTCTAAGGATTGCGAGCGCCTAAAGCTCTCACATAGTCTGTATTTGTATACGCCCTTGTCAAACTAACAAACGTATGCTTTGTTATGCCAAAAAAAACGTATACAGTCTTACTTATAAACTTGTTTTAGCGTTAAGTAGAATTGCTTAAATAGCTGTCAAAACATCACCGGTTCCTAGTTTAAACCTTAAGAGGCAAGATGGCGGGTTTTGATTTACAACTGATCGAGTAAATTTATGTGTTTAACTGAGCATAGCTTTGCGATTTTTATAAGTAACACTGATAATGTACATACATTGAGAGACCTGTTCAGGTATAATGATTAATTATTAAAATTCAATTATATAATTAAAATCATAATTAAACTGATATGTTATTACCAATGTCGTCAATGCCACACCTAGTATTAATATTCTGTAGTACTATTGATATATATTATGTACTACGTACTAGATTTGGCGTTCAGAATATTCACTGTGTTCAAATGAATTGCAAACCATTCAAATTGAATTTAGTATGGTCAATATTGACAGCTTGTGGTTGTGTACGGAGTGGCGCTCATGATATAAGAACTCGAGTCTAAGTGTAAACCTAAATGTGTATGAAAAATATTAGTCAAATAAGTAAATTTGTTGTTCAAGTGAATAAGGGGCCGTTCAGTATTACGTAACGCAATTTTTCTTGTAAAACTTTACGATGCGTTACAGGGGCGGGAGGGGGTTACGTACAAAGCGTTATGTAACATTGTTTTTTTTTATTCAAAAAAATAACAAAAGTGTTTCAGCGACTTTCCGGTATTTTGCGTAAAATAATTATGAATATTAGGAAAAAATGTAAATTTAGAGTTACGTAACTTTGGGGCGGGGGGGGGGCGTACAGGAAAATGTTACGGTGCGTAACTGGGGGGGTTAAAAATCTTCAAAAATTGCGTTACGCAATACTTGAACGGCCCCTAAATAGGTTATAACAGTGACGTTTTGCCATTTTATTTCAGATTTTGAACAAATAGTTTATATGGACGTTCGTGTCTATAGAATATACGTCAATGCTGTAGTACTGTATCTCTGTGACTACTGATTATTATTTAGCATCGAAACTTTGCTGTCGAATTTTTTTAAGTTTACCCACTCAGTCTTATAAATAATTTATTGCCTTACTCTTTTTAATTTCTATAAACTCGTAGTCAACCATCATTTTAATTTATAGTTTTCTCAGCAAGTAAATTTAGGTAATTCTTTATGAGAAAATAAAAAATCTTAAACAAAAAAAAATATTTAAATATACTATAATGTGTATAATGTTTTCAGTATATGGAGTGCTGAATAGTGTAAATTATATCAAAAGAAATGAAAATTAAGTTTGAACATGTAAGTACCTACTATGTTTTATATGCTACTGGTAGGATATATTTTATATCCGCCCGGATAGCGACTGTACACAAGGTGTTAAAACCATAGTGGCCTACGTATGTCGCGTTCCGGGATCAGCCTGTGTATATCCGTTTCCAACAGACATAATTGTGTCGACTGAGGGTAATCATCTCTCGTCAGTCGACATTCTATTGGACTCCACTGCACTTACCATCAGGTGCAGAAGCCATTTTGCCTTGCACAAAAAAAAAAAAATATCTTTGTTTATTTATAGGAAGGAAATAAAATACACTTTAATTTGCAGATTGTTTAATTTGAGTTCTTCTAAATAATTTTATTGATCACAATAATTTCTAATCTAATTTTAATTCTCTACTTACGATAAAAAACAAATTAGAATTTGTAAAAAAATATATATATACCAAATATTTAATATTATTCTCTACTACTACAGGAGGAAGTATTTCAATATTATTTTTTAAATAAAGAACATAAAAATTAACTTCTTTATATTTTTTCTTTTTTATTCCAATTTGTCTTTTATCATTCTAAAATTAACCAAGAAGTCTAAAAGAAAAAGTTTTGTGTCAAAAATACACTGTTTTATTTATAAATCGAAATCCTTATACGAATGATACAAACATTGTTTAAAAGACAAAATTAATCAGTATTATACTTTTCAATAACTTGGAATTTAAATTCTCTAGAAGCATAGTCAAATAATAATGAACAAGAAAAATATAACAGCCACTGATGAAACCAAAATTATAAAAGGAACTTTTACAACCGATATTTTTATAGGAAACTACAGCTATTGGTCTATTATCTATGGGTCTATACTAATAAATGCTGCACTATCAATACATTCCGATAAGCGTATAACTTATAAGAAATTCATTCAGATAATAAATAATTTGAGCGATTCTATTTTCAATATAATGTGTTCTGTAAACAAAACCTTTTTATTTCTATTATTCTTTATTTTTTTCAAAAATAGAATTCTGCCTAAACATTTCAAAATTAAAACTATTTTTTACTGTCAAATATTTAAAATCAGAACACATTATTTCAAAGGTCGTAACTAAAAAGGTCCAAAACTATTGCTTCCTCGGAATTAAATACATATTGTAGGTGTCTTTAGGAAGGGCGACGCAAGCTGGCTTTTGTATAAGATCGTCTAAATTCTCTACTCCAACGTCAAATTCCTGAATTATATTCGCGAACATAGTGAAACTCATAGTGGTGACCAAAGTTTGACCAATACACGTTCTTTTACCAATGCTGAATGGAATAAAATGAGGAATATTCTTCTTAACCGAATAAACTTCTGTTTCAGTCTCTTTCGAAGGACTCCTTTCGCTGTCAGACTCCATTCCCGAATCGCATTGAGAGTTCCTTCGGGTTCTGACTTTCGTCTTCTCCAAAAATCGGCTGGGATCAAAATTTTCTGGATTATTCCAATACTGTTCCGAGTTGTTCAAAACATAGTTGTTGATGAAAATGACTGTGCCCTTTTCTACGCCATAGCCGTTTATTTTAGCATTCTCTGTCGCTACGTGGGGAACTATTGGTGATGACGCATATCTCAAACATTCTAGAATAGTCGCTTCTGTATAAGGAAGGTTGCTTCGGTCAGTCAGGGCTACAGGCCGTTTGCCCTTAGTAACTCCCTCAATTTCAGCTCTAATTTTCCTTCCTATCTCAGGGTCTCTTGCTACAGCTGTCAGGCACAGCATTACTAGATTTCCGACCGACGAATGGCCCCCCAAGAAGTCTTCGAGCATAAAAATAATAGTGTTTCTGTCTACATTAGGGTCTTCGTGTAGAACTCTCAACAGTCCATCGAGGAAGTCCTTCTCCGGTCCCTCCATGTCTAAATTCATTTCCCGTTGCTCGACTATTCTAGATAAAATGAAGCTGCGTATATCTTGAGACCAGCCTGATAGTTTGTCCATATGTTTCTTGTAAAACGGAGCTAGCCACGGCAAGAAGTCCACAGCGTACCCCTGATTGATCTCCCAAAAGATCTCATCAAAATGATCTACTACCTTGCGGAATTCTGAATCATTCTCATCGAACCTGACAGAGCACATGTAGTTCGTGAACATGTTCATAGCGGAAGTCATTAACAACGGCTTCAAGTTGATGCTCTGTTCCGTGGTTTGAGTGATGCTTTTGAGAGTTTGTACTAGTTCGTAAGATTCTAATGTTGCTACTGATCCGATGCGGGCGTAGAAGTCTGTGTGCTGCTTCGGACCGCAGTGGCGGCGGGCGAGGTTGCGTCTTCGGAGTTGCAGGTTAGACCAATCGCAGAGCGCGAGAGCTGGAAAGAGAATTAGTATTGTAAATACACATTTACATTTTAGTACAGAGATGGCGAATGGCAAATAATTCGGGACAATAATTTGAAACGAAATAACTGGTGTTTTTATAAAAGCAAGGAAATGAGACACTGCACCTGATGGTAAGTCTAGTGTGGTCGTAGAATGTCGACTGACGAGAGATGATTGCCCCTCAGTTGACATAATTTGCCGGCCTGTATACACCGGCTTATCCCGGAACGCAACATACGTGGGCCTCTATTGCGGATTTTAATATTAACTAGTAACAGAAGTTAGACTACATCGATTGTATAACGGTAACAACATGTTTTTAATTATTTTTCATCAATAAGTTTATATAGTCTCTAAATGCTATGAGATATTTCTTTCATTGCTTTGAATGACAAGATGAGATAGCCGTTCGCCTGATGGTAAGCGATACGACCGCCCATAAACAATAGAAACATCAACACCTTGAATTACAAAGTATTGTTTGGTATTCCACTGCGCTCGCCATCCTGAGACATGAGATGTTAAGTCTTACGCTCATATCATAAGCCTTATTTATCTAAGGACGGAGCATTGCTGTGACAACAAGTCTGTTTCTCGGTGTTGACGGCATGGCAGCCTTCGCAGTGCGTAGACGTAGGGCCGATGTGATTGGTTAATATTGAAATACAACTTGAATCTGGCTGTCAGATAAACAAAGCTGAGAAACAGACTTGTTATCACAGCAATGCTTCGTCCTTAGATAAATAACGACTATGAATAAGAGGGTATGTTTTTATCGAAAACTACGCAAAGCTAAGAACATGGTTTACGATAACTATTACCGTCTGTATTTCTTTAACTGTTGATAAAAAACGTGTTCTATATGAGTGGCCGTCTCGAATCATTTAATCTATGACCACACACACTTTAGAGACCTTCAGGCAGTTTCAATCAGGTGTTATACTGCCGTGCGAAGCTCAAAAGCGGTATCTCAAAAAAAATCAAAATCTTGATTTTTATGTCGTCAGATAGCTTAAACCTATCCAATGAACTTACTTAAATAACTGTATTGTTTAGAACTTGTTCAAAAAAACCTTAAATAGTCTATCTCAGTTTTACATACAAAACTATATTTACAAAACTTCGATTATCTCGAAATAAGGTTTCCCTGACATACCGCTTTTGCGCTTAGAACGGCAGTATAGTAACCCAAACAGCCTTAATTATAAAAAATCGCATAGTTATGTTTAGTTAAAACACAAAACTCGATCAGCTGTAAGTCAAAGCCATCTTGCCTTTTAATAAGGTTTAAATACCGGCTTTGTTTTGACAGCTATTTAAGTATTTCTTAATTATCTCTTAATGTTAAAACAAGGTTATAAAGACTTTAAATGTGTGAGAAGTGAGTAGGGTTTTGAACGGCAGTGGCGATACATATAATCCGATTCCTACCGGCTTGGCTTTTAGGTTTATTTACGTTTGTCTTAGTTGTTTTCTGTCAAATTGATGATTGTAAACTAAGGTAACTAAGCAGCGATAGCCTAGTTGGTTGTGGAACGGACTGCCGAGAAGAATATCCGCAGGTTCAAATACTAAAGGCACACACCTCTGACTTTTCTAAAAAAATATGTGTGTATTCTTTGCGAATTATCGCTTGCTTTAACGGTGAAGGAAAACATCGTGAGGAAACCTGCATACTTGAGAAATTCTCTATAAGAATTTTCGAGGGTGTGTGAAGTCTACCAATCCGCACTACAGCGTGGTGGACTAAGGCCTCATCACTCCCAGTAGTTGAGGGACAGTATACAATACGGGGCTGATATTATTATTAAACTAAGACAATTTTGGCCTCGGGTGACCTTTTGAAAAATTTCACTCTAAATCACTATTGAACCGTCGGATAGTAAACATGCTTACCCCTTAGGGAAAACGTGTGATATATTGTACAGAACCCAACGACAAAGTAAACACCATGCCGTTTATTTTTTATCGTTTCTCTATGCCCCATTTAATTTCGCGCCTTTTTCATTCGCCTATTTTCTGCTCGGCCATAGATTATAGACTATCGTTATGTTTTAATTAAAACCTTTTTTATTGTAGATTTTGTTTTATACGGCGCGAAGGTGGAGGCTTACCAATTCTTCTTTTTATTTTGGTACAAGTATAAGTTCGATTACCGCGCTGAGGTCCTTTAGAATCCCGGGTCGGGCCGAAAGTAATTGTGTCTGGGTTTCCATCTTAAACATTATTACAACTAGGAATCAGGAAGTTGGCGGTGATATCCCCGCGCCTCGGCACGTAAAGCCGTTGGTCCTGATCTCTCTCCGGTCATGTCGTCTCAGTGGATGAGAAGGAACAGAGTGCTTGTGTATTGCACACACTCGTGCACTATAATATCTCCTGCTGATCTCTCTCCGGTCATGTCGTCTCACCGGACTATGAGAAAGAACAGAGAGTGCTTGTGTATAGCACACACTCGTGCACTATAATATCTCCTGCGTGGCTGATCTCCGTTGAGATTGGCCGCCTTGGGGGAAATTCGGCTAGGCAGGAATAAATACAGTCAATGATATACAATAAATCTAAATGTAAAATATATAAAATATACCTATTTCTCAATATCACATGACATCAAAATTTTGCCTTTTTTGACATATGTGCCATTTTGGCGGACCTAACACCTCAGTCTCTCCAGGATGAAAATATCCTACTACGAGCTGACGTATGTCTCTGTTTACCTAATGATTATATTTACGCGAATGTTATACATTAAAATAACACTATTTTCCGTCTCCGCCTTGTGATCACGAAGGTTGTAAAGTCTTCGAAATATCGGAAGAAAATTGTAATATAAAAGCCGTGTTAAAATCCGAAATATTGTTTTAGTTTAATCTCTGTCTACCCTTAACTGCGTGATATTTCATCAAGCTAGCAACGTCGAAAATATACACGACTAGGTATTGCTCGCGGCTTCACTCGCGTTAAAAACCTTTCCTAATACTGAAGTCCATAAGACTAGAAATACGTCATCTGTACGCTATCCCATCTATTTAAGGAATGAAATTAAAACATACTATAATTTCTACAGGAATAAATTACCTGATAAACAGTAAACTCACATCACGCATTTATTTCCGAATGGTATACAGAGACGCAACTAAGGCATTTTTCGCCAAGTGTGTTCCGTCCCATGATGTGATAGGGGGTGAGCCTCGCCATATCGGGCACAAGTTACATACTAGTGAAAAATAGCCTACGTATTAATCTAGGACTTGGTCTATCCACGTGTCAAATATCATCCAAATCAGTTCAGCTGTTTATGCGTTTATTAACATCCAAGAATTTTCACAAACTTATTTATTGGCTTTTGCTCGCGGCTTCGCACGCATGAAGGAGTTTTCCGGGAATTTCCGCTATATTTTCCCTATAACCTTCCCAGGGTCTTAAACTATCTCCATACGAAATTTCATAAAAATCCGTTCAGTATTTGAGAAAATCGATAACACAGACAGAAAGAGACTTTGTTTTATAAAATGTATAGATACGTTAGATTGCATTAAATTGGGGTTATACAATTCGTGTACGTAAAACAGTATTTCCTAGATATATGATACTATGTTTACAGAATCAGCATTTATTTCATATAGGTTAAGAGCTCGTACGTTTGAAAATATTAGTAACTAAATTTATATTGAAAGGGATTAGGCCTAAGTCCATGCTGTAGTACGGGTAGACTTCACACACCCTCAAAATTCTATAGAGAAATCAGGTATACAGGTTTCCTCACGATGTTTTCCTTCACGGTTAAAACAAGCGATATACAAAAATAATATAATAATAATATCAGCCCTGTATATATACCACTGCTGGGCTCGGGCCTTTTCTACTACTGAGAGGGATTAGGCCTTAGTCCACCACGCTGGCCTAGTGCGGATTGGTAGACTTTACAAATCCTCAAAATTCCTATAAAGAACTCTGGTATGCAGGTTTCCTCACGATGTTTTCCTTCACTATTAAAGCAAGCGATATACAAAGAATACACATAATTTTAGAAGTGAGACGCGTGTTGGGTTTTGAACCTGCGGACATTCGTCTCGGCGGTCCGTTCCACAACCAACTAGGCTATCGCCGCTTGAATTTAATAACAAAAATAATATAAAAAGGACGCAGCATTTTTTGTAACAAGCTTTCATTTAAATACTATTAAAAGAAAAGAAACTTAAAATTAAATTAATCTTTGATTTATACTAAGTAGAGATATAAGCTTGTCGCAAAATACTAAACAATACTTTGTAATTCAAGGTAGTTGTTATACATACATATATCTTACTAGTAATATTATAAATGCGAAAGTTTGTGAGGATGTATGTATGTTTGTTCCTCTTTCACGAAAAAACTACTAAACGGATTTGGATGAAACTTTACAGTAATATTGGTTATACATCAGAATAACACATAGGCTACAATTTATACTGATTTTGTGTACATTGGTCATAATATAACGATACATATCAAGTAAGACGGAAAAAAAATGCTATCTTGGCGTACGCTGCCTAAACCATTGGAGTTAGACAAAGATGCTATACCGTAGGATTGTTTGTCTTAAATAGTTCTAAATAAAAGTCCGCGACAGCATATACCTTTTACGTGGAAGCCACTATGACCAAAATACTAAGCCATTTCTGTGTCAGTATGTTATCGATTTTCTCAAAATCTATTGAAAGGATTTTTATGAAATTTGGTATGGAGATAGCTTAAGACTCTGGGAATGTAGACTTTCTATCCCGGGGAAATATAGCAGGACTTTTATCCCGGAAAACTTCACGCGGCCGAAGCCATCGCAAAAGCGAGTTTAATATTTTCAACTTGACTACAATTGTCAAAACCATTTTTCTGGAGAATCAGTGATCCCATAAGGGTTTTAGTACGATAAAAAAAAACGCAAATTAACTTCTCTGCCTACCTGTTACATAATAAGGCCTTGACAATAAATTGTCTGCCGGTGTAGTGTTATCAATAAAAATCAAGTTACATGTAATGTTTAATGTAAAATGATATTAAAATGCATTGTGCAGCGCTAGCCTAGTTGTGTGTGGAATGGATTGCCGAGAAAAGTCTTAGGTTCGAATCTAACACACTTTTGAATGTGTAAAAAAAAAAATAAGAAATAGGAATTTCGAAGGTGTGTGAAGTCTACCAACCCGCACTAGGCCAGCGTGGTGGACTAAGGCCTAATCCCTCTCAGTAGTAGAGGAGGCCTGTGCTCAGCAGTGGGCAAGTATATAATACAGGGCTGATATTATTATATTATTTAAATGTGTGTCAGTGGTGAATGGTGAAATGTTATGAAAGGTAACCCGACACAACATATAGGTACTCCCCCGAGGTATTCTTTTTATTGTTGTTAACGACGAGACGAGCTTGCCGTTCGCCAGGTAAGAGATTAATCGCCCGTAACAGTAGAATCACCATTACAAAGTATTGTTTGGTATTCCACTGCGCTCGCCTGAGACATGAGATGTTAAGTCTTAATGTCCAGTAGTTACACTGGCTACAATGTTCAAACTGGAACACAACAGTGACTACACACTGCTTTTCGGCATTACAAAGTGTTTGGTATTCCACTGCGCTCGCCTGAGACATGAGATGTTAAGTCTTATGTCCAGAAGTTATACTGGCTACAATGTTCAAACCGGAACACAACAGTGACTACACACTGCTGCTTGAAATAGACATTGCGGTGGTATACCTAGGCGGACTCACATATGAGAGAACCACCAATAAATTTTATATGTCAGGCTTTCTCTGCCTGCCCTCTCGAGAATAAAGCGTGAGCTTGCTTTAGATTCCATATCAATGTAATCCTGCGTAGGCAATTTATTAAAAAACATGAATAATTCTTCACTTTCGCTCTAATGTGAGTTAGATGATGTAGCTTGGTTACTAAACCAGTTTTTACATAAACTAGGCATTAGAAACATCTGGCAAGGCAGGGTCCTGTGGGAATGTTGTTAGATTAGTAAGTTTTTTTATTCAATATGTTTAAAATAAAAATTGGTCACGTTCTAAGATTATATAGAGGACCATTGACGTATATTCTATAGACACGAACGTAAAAAACTACTAGCTGACCCGACAGACGTTGTCCCGTCTTAACTATGAATTTGCAGCGAGCATTCTGTCAATCGCTGACAGTTATTATTTGTTATACAAACAATTGACAGTTATATAAAATTAATAGTTGCGTTAAGTTTTCTTAAATTTTCTAATTTTCCGCGCAATTTTTTGATTTTTTTCTTTCATAAACACCTTCTCCTGACAATAACAAAGACAACAAAAAAAAAATGGTGAAATGAATTTTTATATATATAGAATTGTTCAACATCTTAACTAAAATGGCAACCAACGTCACTGTTATAACCTATTATTCACTTGAACAACAAATAATTTTACTTATTTGACTAATATCTTTTATTCAAATCCAGGTTTACACTTAGACTAGAATTCTTATATCATGAGCGCCACTCTGTACACAACCACAAGCTGTCAATATTGACCATACTAAAGTCAGTTTGAATGGATTGCAGTTAAATTCAGTTGAACACAGTGAATGTTCGGAACGCCAAACCTAGTACGTAGTATATATAACTAGCGACCCGCCCCGGCTTCGCACGGGTGCAATGCTGATACTAAATACACTACAGAAAAACTGTGAACGTTGTATATAAAAACATAGCGGGCCGCTCTGGCTTCGCACGGGTATAACATAACAAAATAACAGTATTTCTCCACTATTTAATGGAAGTTATTATACATATAAACCTTCCTCTTGAATCACTCTATCTATTAAAAAACCGCATCAAAATCCGTTGCGTAGTTTTAAAGATTGAAGCATACATAGGGACAGAGAAAGCGACTTTTTTTATACTATGTAGTGATATACACTATAGTAGTAGTAATACTTGAGATTAGTGCGTTCAAACAAAAAACTACCTCCGAGGCAATTCTTATACGCTCTGTCTCCAGACCTCATGCACGCCCGCATTGAAGGACATTTGTCGCTCTAGGCACACAGTTCAGTGTGTATACCTCATGGTTGCCAATTCACATTGAGGCCTATAAAGGCTCGCGAACATTACCTGACCTCCCCTCCGCTCATCAAGAGGGTTTCTTCCCCAACCCTTCCTTCCCCGGATCTCCTAACTTTCCTCTACAGCCCTGCAGTTTCTAAGTCGGAGGATTCCAGTATGCCTTTTACAGGTTCACGCCGATATTGACTTCGAACAGACTCAAAAAAAAAAACACTAAATATAGATTACTATGTCTTTTTCTGCCGCCAAGCAGCAGAACAGTGACTTGTTCCCGCTGGTCCGACGACATTCGCAGGATCGCCGGTGGACGCTGGATGAGGAGAGCGGAGGACCGAGCAACGTGGCGCGCTCTAGGGGAGGCCTATGTTCAGCAGTGGACAGTCGTAGGCTGATGAGAAGCGGTAGGGTGTAGTCAATGTTGTGTTCCCGTTTGAACATTATAGCTACAGTATAACACAATATAATCTCAGGATGGCGAGCGCAGAATACCAAACAATACTTTGTAATTCAAGGTGTTGGTGTTTCTACTGTTTATCGGTCGTATCGCTTACCATCAGAACGGCAAGCACGTCATTCAAAGCACAAAAAAATATTATCAACTATGAACATTCAAATTAGATAACTCCAATATTGCATTTATTTATTTTTAGTTGTTTATTTGATCTAGTTCAGTCGCTCTAGTATTTGTGCAAATCAGCATAATTTACAAGGGCAGAGTGACTAATACAAAAACATCAATTGCAAACGTAGCCATCTTGATTTTTGGAGGTTATTTTTAAATTCCTAGATTACATCAACTTTGAACCTTATGCCATAAAATTAAGCAATTTTGACTACCTCTTGCACCTCTACATTCATCCCCTTTATTCATAGACGTTTTTATGTAAGGACGGAGTAAAGCTGTAGTAACAATCTTAATATTACCCAATCACATCGGCCCTATGTCTACACACTGAGAAACAGACTTGTTATAGCAATGCTCCGTCCTTAGATAAAAAACGTCTATGAATAAGGGATAGACTTTATTTTTGCCGGTTAAATGTACTTCTGATTCTTCTCGGAGAATCAAACTTGTGTACGCGGTCAAGAGATATGACTGATGTAAGTATATTCGCGATTTCACACATCAATACCTATAGGGTACTTCTTGCTGACCTAGTCATAAAATTTGGCAAGAGCCAAGAAGCAATGTCTTATAATAATGGAGTTGTATTTTTTTTTTAAACATCCGTTTTCCATAGAAGGTGAAGACTGCATCAAAAGTGTATTTTACATAAAAAGTTGAGTTAGCTGGTTTGCAGATTAAGGTATCGAAATGTAAAGAAAAATTTGAAAAAGTTAATATACTACTGGTGTACTGCAATTACTGGTAGGTCTCTTATATGTGAGAGTCTGCCTAGATAGGTACCACTGCAATGTCTATTTCTGCCGCCAGTGTGTAGTCACTGTTGTGTTCCGGTTTGAACATTGTAGTCAGTGTAACTACTGGACATAATTAACATCTCATGTCTCAGGATGGCGAGCGCAGTGGAATACCTAACAATATTTTGTAATTCAAGGTGTTTCTACTGTTTATAGGCGGTCGTATCGCTTACCATGAGGCAAACGGCAAGCTGGTTTCGTCATTCACAGCGATGAAAAAAGTACTTTGATAACAAAGAAGTTAGTTTGGACGGAAGCCTCGTTTACGAATCCAAGTCGAACTTATCCTGTTTTTATGTATAAATGCATTCTCGAAAGGCGAAACATAAAATAGTATAAATCTTAACTAAGATTAGATTATATCATTAATAACCTATTTGGGCTTGTGATAATCCACGGCGGCCAATCTCAACGGAGACCAGCCACGCAGATATTATAGTGCACGAGTGCAATACACAAGCACTATTCCTTCTCATAGTCCAGTGAGACGACATGACCGGAGAGATCAGCAGGACCAACGGCTTTACGTGCTTTCCCAAAGGTTCACACTGCCAACTTCCTAAGTCCGAGATGCGACTGAGTAATTTAAATTGTCACAATAACTTGCCACATCAAACATTTTAAAATCGTATACAGATTAAAAAAAAATGTTTGACCCATAGAGGATTCTAAGCATTTAAAATAGAAAGAACACAGATTTTTCTTAAAAAAAAAATTACCCATAGAGGATTAAAAGTGTAACTTGTATTTATACTGCCAAAACCATTTTACTGGTCCGAGATTTAAATTCAGTCTTCGACAATGCCGCGTATAATTCTCCTAAGCGCATAGTCGGGGTAAATTGTTAATTCGTAGGCTTTTTAGCAACCCGCTTACCCTGTGTGTTGACCGTTGATCAGTTGTGTGTGAAACAGCGGAGGGGCAGGTCGCTCATTCCCGTGAAAACGTTCGCGTTTTGCCGATACAATATGTGGTGAGTTGGCTTTTTTGAATTTCGAACGTGTTCTATTTTTTTTAAATTTTTGTGTTAATTAAAAAAAGCGTGCCAGTGATTTGTCTATGCGCAAAAATAGTGCTGAATTTAAAAATTACGTTACCGAAAATTTTTGCGTACATTTTAATTATTTTTACTCGACTGAAATTTTTAAAAATAATGTGATTTTTTTTAATCAAATTTAATGTACTCACAATTATTCCGGTCTCCGGCAAACAGCTTGTGGAATCTCAGGAAATCTGGCCGTCCCGCGACGAAATTCCCGTTCTGGTTCAAAACTTCTCTGATCAGGGCCAAGTTGTTAACGATTAGGCACTTCGCAGACCCCAACTTGATACTATAAATATCTCCGTACTCTTTAGCCAGCGCCGTAAATGCTTGAAATGGTGACTCGTGTCTTCCAAGAAGATGCAAACTGCCTACCACAGGCAAAGGAATCGGCCCGGGAGCCTCCCTTAAAACCTCGACCTCCTCTTTACCATATTTATTCGATTTACGCCATAATATTTTCGTTTTAGAAAAATATTTATAAATGGCGTAGACCGCAACGGCAATTATTAGAAGTACACTCATTCTTAAAAGAATTTACGAGTGATACCTTCAAGGAGGTAAGCGGCGAGAATGCTTTTCAAGCACTGCGGCTTCCAAGCAACGACTGGTCGTTTTATAAGGCAAACATTAGCATATTTTTTTATTCTACACACTACATATTTACTATCACGTGCGGTAAAAATCAGAACTAATTTTACTGAAGCGTTTTTAACGATATGTATGGACAGTGGCGCCGCGGTGGAGCGCAAATGTAATATTGTCGGTTGGTGTCAACAATATTTGCTCTGGAGTTTGTTTGCGCAGAAATTTCTGTTTTATAACCATGGTGTACGGTTTAAATTTGGAATGACGGTGTTTTTACGCTTTTCAGTGCAATGTAGGCCTGTTTGGAATAGAATAATTTTGTTTTTGTTGAAATTTATATTTTGAAAATATATTGATTTATGTTGCTATATGCTTTGATCGCGGTTATGTTTTTGGCGGTAAATTACATTTAGGGTCTGGTAAATACTTTTTTAAACCATTTTACTACCTTTATATTTTTGAGGCTTCCTTGCATCAACCTTAGGAAACCGATGGACAATGGCATCCCCTGGTTTACCGACTGCACAGGCCTTGTGGACAATAAGGAAGGAAATGGAGGAGGAATGGGAATTTCTTAGGCCGAAAGGGGAAATATTCGGAGGTCCTTATAGGCCCAAATGTATACCAAGAGATATACACTTAACTGTGTGCCTACGGCCGCAAATGTCCCTCCTTGAGCGTGCATTCGGTGTGAAGACTAAGCGCACACGAATAGGGGACCGGCCTATGCTTGATTTTGTACATTATTCTATATGTAATGGTTAATAATATGAAAAAGAAGCACTCCTGCGAAAACTGCATAAAAATTGGTTCAAAAATGAGCGAGTAATTCATATTTAAAATATTGTAATGTGCAGAAGTGGGCGCGAAGTGGGGATATCTCTTCATCTCTTTTTATCGCGCGCGTCGTAATTCCCGATGACGTCACATGTTGGTACTTCGTCTCTTTTCTTTTTCTTGTTCATTACCCCTTCCACTGAAATTCAAATAGTTATAACTTGTTGATTTTTTATCTGATTTTAATAATTCCTTCTGTGTTATAATTTATATTATGTAAATATTTGATAATAGTAAAGAACAAAAATGAGTCCGGTACCCTATTGCCTCGGAGAGACCATGTAGGTATTAAACAGGGCTGATAAAATTTTACAAAAGCAAACCCGAGACGAACTAAATGCCTTAACATTTTGCCATGACTTTTATAATCAAATCTAACAGCTCATGTTATAGGACTGTATCTTTTAATTTTATCCGCGGTGCTTTATATAGCTTATCTAGTTGTAAACGTTATCCTTGAGATTAAAACGCCTTAGATCATGATTTTGTCTCCCGCATTGCTATGGAAGTGGACAATTAATATTTCCAACTCTCTATCTTTCTATTAAAAAGCGGCGATAGCCTAGTTGGGTGTGGAAAGGACTGCCGAGATGTATATTCGCAGGTTCAAATCCAAAGGGCACACACCTCTGACTTTTCTAAAAAATCATGTGTGTATTCTTTGTGAATTTATCGTTCGCTTTAACGGTGAAGGAAAACATCGTGAGGAAACCTGCACATCTGAGAAGTTCTCTATAGGAATTTCGAAGGTGTGTGAAGTCTACCAATCAGCACTAGGCCAGCGTGGTGGACTAAGGCCTAATCCCTCTCATTAGTAGAGGAGGCCCGTGCCCAACAGTGGGCAAGTATATAATACAGGGCTGATATTATTATTATTATTATTTATTATCTTTCTATTTGATTAATTTCGTTGCGGGATAATGACAAATTAGTGTTCCCTGAGACTCGGCGAGCTTCACTGCTCGGTGTCATGCGCGCCACTGCTGATCCTTACAGGAGTTGTAGTGGGTGTGAGGACGGGAAAGTCTTATAAAACCTAAATGCCTTAGTTAACATATCACGTAGTGTACAGTTTTTATTGTTATTCCTAATAAAGTGTAAAAAAGTACACCCGTTAATAATCATTCATATGGGTCATTTTGACATTGCGTTACTAAATGAATACACATACTTATGTACTTGAAAATAACAGTTTAAAATAAGTTACTTGAGCCGTAGATGTAAAATTAAAAGTGTAAGTTTTGAACAAAATAAATATTATAATTATTTCTTATGTTTACGCGAATGTTAGACATTGAAATTAAACTAATTTTCGGAGTCTATCGCGGTATTAGTGTTTTATTTTCTCCCGACGTTTCGAAGACTTTGCAGCCTTCATGGTCACGGGGGGGACTGAGGTGTTGTTCATCCGTAAAGTTAAAGTTACAATATCTACCTACATTTTACAATTATACAACTTTTTTAAAAAATTTTAGCTGTTGGTGGTCCGATCTACGCATAATGAGCTCACAGTGCCTTGACTTGACTTCAAGACACTGTGAGCTCAATTCAAAATACATATTAATATAAAATAATTTTAATTTTACGCGCCCTAATGCCACTACTACTGTAAGAGAATTCGTCGCAGCGACATCACACTTTCAGTCAGAAATACACTCACGCACGCGCCATATTTACAAATACAAAATCATCAATAAAATAAAATTAAAACCAGGATTTTTGGTGAAAATATTCGTTATTAATGGATGATTTTTGCTACAATGTTAGCAAAGGTAAAGACGTATGTGGTTTAATTTAGAAACGCAATGTCAAAATGACCCTGTATATTTTTTGGTTTCCAACCGCGATTATAGGAACTAGTAGAGAGGTCTCAGGTCTGAAGTGACCTTCCCAGCCTATTTATTAGTTAACTTCCCTTGAACCTCTATATTAGGTGCTTCAAGGACAATACTCCATCATTAAACGAGTTGCAACTATTTTTAACCACTCCGTCTATGGGCGAAGCGGGGTATTTAACATAACTAGCTGTCGGGGTTGCTGTGTTCCCGTGACAGGAAATCCAGTGTTGCCAATACATCAATCTATATATAAAAAAAGCGTGTTAAAAATGAATCTCTATTTCCCTTGGTCACGCCATCACGCGTGAACGGCTGGACCGATTTCACAATTTTTTTGTTATGTTTGTTAATGTCAGAAGGTTCTTATGAAAGAAAATTCAAAAATTGTGCGGAATATTAGAAAATTTTAAAAAACTTAACGAATATATTAATTTTATATAACTGTCAATTGTTTGAAATAACTGTCAGCGATTGACAGAATGCGCGCTCAAATTCATAGCTAAGATGGGGCCACGTCTGTCGGGTCAACTAGCTTGAAATATTTTTTGGAGGAAAAGTGATCAATCAGAGCGGTATGTCGTAAGCTTTTTGTTTTTTGAATTTTTTTGAAGTGAAGTTTTTTGAATTACTGTTTTTTGAAATCGGATTGTTATAGGCTCAAATTAGTTAATTTATTACCGGATTTGAATCGATCTTTATGAATTAAAGTTTATGAACTTAATATTTGATAAATAAAAATGAAAAATGTGCCAAATATACTATTATAGCATAATATGGGTGTGGAACTAATTGCCGAGACGAATGTCCGCAGGTTCATAACTCAAACAAACCTCTAACTTTTCTAAAGTTATGTGTTTCATTGTAAATTATCGCTTGCTTTAACGGTGAAGAAAAACATCGTGAGGAGACCTCGCATACTTGATAAGTTCTTCATAATAATTTCGAAGGTATGTGAAGTCTGCTCACATTACAGCGTGGTGGACTAAGGCCTAATCCCTCTCAGTAGTAGAGGAGGCCCGGCAGTGGGACAGTACAATACAGGGCTGATACTAATACTTCATATTGGCCCCATTGAAATATTTGTAAAATCGATTCAATACTTTAGTTTTTAAACTAAAATAATAAGTATAAACGTGACGTTCAGGTAAACAAAATTACGAATTGTGCCTTCCTAGCACCTTTTCAGTTGTGCTTTTGCGTTAGTTTTTGTCATATTACTATTGCTAGATAAAATAGTAGTGTGGAATCGCCTAAACTATCAAAATATTACACTAGTGCGTCCTAAAAAGATACGGAAATTAAACATTTTATGTTTTTTTATTATTTGTGCACGTGTACAAAGTTACCCCATTGTACTTGATGGTAAGACTGCTGGGACGGATTCACGACGCAATAGTTGCTGCCTACCCTCTCAGTGATAAGGCGACATTCAAGTATTTTGGTATCGTTATTATTCAATATGAATGACGCTCGAATGGTGCTTTATATTCACATATTCTGAACTGCACAAACAAGAATATGAATGTCGGATTATTTGTGGTTTAATTTTTTTTTATTCGCCTGCGGACGTCAATGGTTGGTCTAGGGCGAGTATTTTACCACGCTGTTTAGGGGTAGGCAGAGAACCTCGGTCCATTTGGCTAGTTTTAGTGCACCTCAGAAACAATAGAGTAATAGACGACTTTTTTTAAATATCAGAAATATATTTCATCTAAAATCTATCGGAAAAATAATTTACAAAATCCACACAATAATAAATAATTACTCTAAGACACTCTGAGCCCATTCTGCGTAGATCGGACCACCAGCTAGAATTTACAAAGTTGTATAATTGTAAAATGTAGGTAGATATTGTAACTTTGACTTTACGGATGAACAACACCACAGTCTCCCCGTGACAACGAAGACTGCAAAGTCTTCGAAACGTTGGAAGAAAATTAAAATATAAAGCTTTGAAATTTGGTGAAAGGGAAGCTGTCAAATTACAGTAATAGTGAAATGTGACGTCACTAAGTGCCACCGGCCGTAACGCTGCGTGAGTGAGAAAAGGACAGCGATAACCCCACCACGCCCTCACTTTTGTTCACAATATTTCAAATATGAATAACTGATTTATTTTTCCTGGACCTACTATACTACATAATATCATTAAGATTTTTTCAAATTCAAATCAGTTTTTAAAGTCATCCGTTTTTGAAAATGCTTTATCATAAAAAAAAAACATTAAGTATAAATTCAAATTGGTTTTTGAAAATGCTTTGTCATAATAAAACCTCTATGGTTGATAGTTCCCATTGTTGCAGATTTATTCATATATATTTTGTGATTTAGTTTCTGGGCAGGATGCCTACCTTACTTGCATGCCAAGCCGGGGCTCATGAATCTTAGACGATAAGGCAGTCGCGAAACTACGCCATTACGACATTCATGATAGGTTAACAATGCCAATACAATACTATAAGAACATTTTTTTTATTGTTTTGAATGACGAGACGAGCTTGCCGTTCGCCTGATGGTAAGCCATACGATCGATAAACAGTAGAAACACCAACACCTTGAATTACGAAGTATTGTTGGGTATTCCACTGCGCTCGCCATCCTGAGATTTGAGATTTTAAGTCTTATTATGTCCAGTAATTACACTGGCTACAATGTCCTTCAAACCGGAACACAACAGTGACTACACACTACTGGCGGCAGAAATAGACATTGCGGTGGTACCTACCCAGACGAACTCTCACATATGAGAGACTAGTGAATGATTTGGTCGTAATTCGAAATTTATAGTACACTAGCTCTTAACTGCGGCTTGGCCTGCGTGAAGGAGTATTCCGGGATAAAAGTCCCACTATATATTTTCCCTATAGAAAGCCTATAACCTTCCCAGGATCTTAAACTATCTCCATACCAAATTTCATAAAAATCCGTTCAGTACATTTTGAGAAAGTCGATAACATACAGACAGAAAGAGACTTTGTTTTATAACATGTATAGAATCAGGACGAAGCAGCAAAAGGTATAGTTGGTTGTGGAACGGACTGCTGAGACGAACTTCCGCAAGTTCAAAACCCAAGGGCACGCACTTCTCACCTTTGTAAAGTTATGTATAAGTTTGTGAATTATCGCTTGCTTTAACGGTGAAGGTAAACTTTGTGAGGAAACCGGCATACCTGAGAAATTCTTTAAGAATTTTGAGGGTGTGCGAAGTCTGCCTGCACTACAAGGTGTTGGACTAAGGCCTAATTCCTCACAGTAATAGAGGAGGCCCGTGCAGTGGGACAGTATATAATACAGGGCCGATTTTATAATGATTATTATATTAAAAAAAATTATTTCGTAAAAAATACGATAAAACAGTTTAGCATATTTATTTTAAACTTAGTTATACTCATAAGTTCCATAATTGTTGATAGTTTTAATAGTTAGAGCAGTCGCCATAGTGGTCCACGTGTGTCGCGTTCCGGGATCAGCCTGTGTATATCCAACAGGCATCATTGTGTCGACTGAGGGGTAATCATCACTTCAGCCGACATCCTATTCGATCTCACTCTACTTACCATGTGTAGCGTGGTCACTTTGTCCTAAAACAAACACATGGTCTCCGTCGGCGCATAGGAGACGGCTCCAGGGTATTTTGTTACACTGAGATAGCTGAGCGATACGTGCTGCACTTCTCTAAGTAAGGGGCTAAGATGTCTCAGCGTGATCACTATCACACTATGCATAGACTGATTGGAAAAAATTTTTTTTTTTCTTTTTTTTGTAATTTTTTACAGCAATTGGGCATTCAATTCAAGAAGGCAATGTAGAAATAAAATAATTAAAAATCTTTTGATAAATATATTTGATGTTCCGTTTTATGACTTTTACGAATAATAGAAAACTACCGCGCTGAGGTCTTGTAGAATCCCGAGTCGGGCCAAAATAATTGTGACTGGGTTTTTCCATCTTAAAAATAATTCAGTCGCAGCTCGGAGTCGGGGAGTTGGCGGTGTGATACCCCCGTGCCTCGTGCACGTTGCCGTGCAAGCCGTTGGTCCTGCGCCTGATCTCTTCGGTCATGTCGGATCGCCGTCTCACCGGACTACGAGAGCGAAGGAACAGAGAGTGCTTGTGTATTGCGCACACACTTGTGCACTATAATATCTCCTGCGTATCTGGCTGATCTCCGTGGAGATTAGCCGCCATGGCCGAAATTTGGATAAGAGGGATTCATATATCTTAAAAAAATGAATGCATTTAAAAAGAATTGCAACATGTTTCGTTAATGCTCCGCTTTTATTGGTCATAGCCTGATGTTATAACCCATAGCCTTCCTTGATAATAGACTATCCAACACTAAAAGAATTTTTCAATTCGAACCAGTAGTTCCTGAGATTAGCGCGTTTAAACAAACTCTTCATCTTTATTATTATAGTACTAATTGACCCGACAAACGTTGTCCCGTCTTAACTATGAATTTGCAGCGCGCATTCTGTCAATCGCTGACAGATATTTCAAACAATTGACAGTTATATAAAATTAATATTTTCGTTAAGTTTTCTTAAATATTCTAATATTCCGCGGATTTTTTTCTTTCATAAGAACCTTCTCCTGACAATAACAAACACAAAAAAAATAGTGAAATCGGTCCAGCCGTTCACGCGTGATGGCGTGACCAAGGGAAATAGGGATTCATTTTTATATACATAGATTGCTTATAAGATGACCCTTTTGTCCGTTTGCCGTCCATTTAAAAACAAAGACCGACTTCGGTAAACAACTTGTTTTCTTCCAATTACGTAATGGGACTTCATTCATACTAGTCATCTCTTTCTAACAGGTCAAATAGATCTTCCGTCCTTCTCCGCAGCAAAATAGGACACCTCGATTTCTCAGTATTTTCAATAATTCATGACTTTCGTAAAAAAATATTGGGGAAAATTTTGATAGATATTTTGTGGTTCAAGTTTATCTAATGTTTAAGAGGAATGATGACGTGGTCCTTTTCCTATTTCAATAGGTGTCATAATTATTACGCAGTAATTTTATTTTGCTTTGAATGACGAGATTAGCCTACCTTTCGCCTGTAAGTAATACGACCAGAAAACAGGAG